>NC_084593.1:38146521-38186521 GCF_033807715.1 Cololabis saira | reverse complement strand
CCAGACTCCAGACTCAGATGAGAGATGTTTTTTACATTAATCTCAGAACGATCTTTCCATTATTCATTATTGGAATATAAAAATGAACTTGACCAATAAATTGAAAAATTCTCCCTGAAAGGTTCACCTTCTTAATCTTTAAATCCTAATTTAAACCCCAGTCAATCTTGAAAGGAAGAGGAGGCCAAAGCAAATGTTCAAAGAGGTATAGTGAAAATGCAGTTAGAGGCTCAACAATCTAAGAAATGTTTTATCTTGATTTATTTTTCTTTTTAGGTGCAGTTCATCTCCAGTTGGAATACTGGATCAGGATAAACAGACTACAAATTATATGTGAAGTTCTAAAAAGAAAAGGCTCTAGCAGTGTCTGAACATGAAATCATGTTTGTCTTTGAGTGCAATAGATATAAACGCGTAGATGCCGCAGTCGGGTCACATATGTCAACGCGGCCGCCATCTTGGGACAGGGTTCCTGGCAGCACTTTTGTGGATGTTCCCGTGTAAGAAACACAAAATAATAGTAATACGTTGTTTTAAATTATTTGACTGTTATGAACCTGTTGAATGTGAAACTATCTTATGTCAGGACAAACAAGTTTTTGTTAGTAAGATGTCGGTAAATTGATGAAAGTGACATTTGGTAATTAGCCATTGTAGGGCATGTTATTCCTAAATTATCTATTAAATCAGTTTCATGGCACTAAAATGAATGTTAATTGCTAACGTAAGTAACGTATTATTTGTGTTTAGGTTCCCAACAGATGGATGGAGGAGGCAGGTGAGTGGAGGATGCAGGTATACAAAATACAAAATTTGAAAGTGTTCTTTTTGAATTAATCCTCATAAACATTTAAAATTTAGTTAATTAGTGTCACCTTTCTATTCTATTACAGTAAGAGAAAAGATGTCACAGAATATTTATAAATCCACACAAATGCAGAGATACAGTTTGAGAAAGAAGATGTGCAAAGTTGTGTTGTTGCAGGATGTTAGTAGATCAGGTTTTCAATGGTGTAAATGTTGTATGAAAAGGGCCGAGGGTTTGGTTTTGGGGTATTTTGCTTCATTTTTAATTCAGGCATTACTTTTATCTGTGATCTGTGTTGTGCTTTATTTATTTATTTTTTTGTTTAACTCATTCCTTTAATAATTTAATTTTTCTCTAATACTATTACTTGTGTATTTATTTATATTGTATATAGATTTTATTTTATATTATTCATCAGTTTTTTTCATATTACAAACAGCAGCATCCTTGTATTTTTTTCATGAATATTGTAGAACAAATTCAGTATGTGTGCATGTGGGTGTGTGTCTAAGTAAGTATGTGATATAATGAATGAATGTATGTTGTAGAGCCATGCTCCCGCCCGCTCCCGCTTGATTTCTGACCATTACCGCCCACATCCGCAACGTGTGTGTTCCTCTCCCGCCCGCTCCCGCAAAACTCATGCCCGCACAATAATAGAGATGCATTGATTTTGTGTCTTCTCCTGTCCCGCAAGAGAAATGTCCTGGACAAATCTATCTGATTTAATGTTAACATGATCATTGTGGAGCTTGATGGATAATTGACAGTTCATAGGTCACCTGACAGAAAGTTAGATGCAAATCCGTCATTGTCATCATCGCACAAGATATTTCGCCTTTCGCGCGTCAATTATGTGATTGAGTTAATGAATGAAACAAATTCATTTAACAAATGAATCACTTGGCCATTGCATTGCTGTGGAGGAAGAGAATGCTGCTGACCGACTGAGGTCCCAATCCCACGTCTCTCTTCCAGGATGTGCCACACTAAACACAGTTTCTCCAAATATCTGACTTTCCTTGCTTTGGCTTTGTTTTGTAAAGACCTTGTTTGAGGTTCTTTTCCATGTCACTGATTTCCATCTTGTCCCTAGGCTACATCCCGATCCTGCAGTGTTATTTTTTAGCCGCCTGCAGCAAAGTTCAAACCGCCTGCTCCCGCCAGATTTGTGTTGGGTCCCATTGGACCCGGCGGGACCCAATCCCAATGCAGCCCTCTAGTACTGTATGTTGTATCATAAATGTGTTTGACTTTTATAATAAAACCATAAGGCCTGAAAATTTGTGGAAAAATTAAGTGAGTTATGGTGATTTTAATCATTGATTAAGTAGACGCCGGCTTCCCCGGCCCAAAATGGCGGCCGCGCTGACGCATCGTTCCAATGGACGGCAGCGTCGGCGGCGTCCTCTACGTGTTTATATATCTATGTTTGAGTGCAGCTGTGGGCGAAACTTGAAATGTTTTGGTTTGGGTACAATTGTGTTTAAAGTGCTGCTAAGTTAAGCCTGATTTATACTTCCGTGTAGCAGCGATGCAGGTTGGCCACACACGGCCCCTAAGCTGCCTCTGGCGTTTATACTTGTGCGTTATTGTTTAGCGTCGCTCTGTAATCACACCACCAACCGGGAGGCCGTAGTGCGGGCTCTTTTCCTGGAGCACCGTAGCTCAAAGTTTCCTTCTGCTTACGCTCTCTTTAAAGCTCAGGCATAACAACGGCCCAAATGATGTATATTTTACATGAGTCAGTGCTGATAAATGTTGACCATCAGCTACTTTCAAAGACACTGCAGCAAATTCTCATTCCACCCAACTTGAAAATGATGAACAAGAAATGCAGGCGGGAAATTTAAAAAGGAAGAAGAGCGAATCTAAAAATTGCATTTCTTGCGATCTTGTAAAAAATTATGCACGTTGTGCAACGCAGGACTCTGTTGGGGGAGAGGCTCCGCGCCGCTACGCCGCCGATTCCACGGAAAAGCATAAATAAGGCTTTAGCCACATGCTAACTGTTGAATTTTGCAAAAAATATCTGGAAGAACAGTTTTTTCTTTTTCATAAAAATGCCAGAACCAACACAAGCAGTGGGCCCCTGACATTTGGACCTCATGGTAATAGTAAAACAAGCACAGGTACACACAATCCCGACACACACCCCCACCGCTGAGTTCTCCTTTGAAAAGCATTTATTAAGAGGCAACATCCCTGAATATCCCACTAACACCTCTCCCGTATACACAAGGGAAATAACACGCATGCACACACTTCGGTCCATCGTCTCTGCCGCCACATCCGTTGCTCCACATCTTCCTCTCGTGGTACTTTCATTCTCGTGCGCCCGGAGCGAGAGCCGGTGCTCCCGCAGGCCATGATTAATGTGACTGGAGCTGCGGCTGTCTTTTTGTTAGTACATTCCCCCGGAAACTGCAGGGAAGCGGCGGCACAAGAGGGACTGATTCAGCACGCAGATCCCAGCCTCACCCCGCCAAGACGATTGTTTCCGGATTCTTTATGGAAGGGGCTAATTAGTGGGTTATTAGTATCACCCGGGGCTGGAGCAACACAGCCAACATGAGAGTCTGCAGATAAAGCCTGGCTCAGTGTGAGGGCTCGGGAATATCTGCACACTTTTATCTGCTCTGAGCAGCCGGACTTACTGAGGGAGTGAGGTGCTGATAGCCACTGACACACACACTCACACACACACACACACATGCACACCCATGGATGTCCTTGCACACCTGTGTCTCGTGAGGCTGTGCTTGTGCGCGTGTGGTGTAAAGGTGCACCCCAAACACATAATTGGACACGCACAGGGACCTGGCACGTACTGCATCACATCCATCTCCATCAAAAACATTTTTTTTCAATATACCGAAGTTTACAGGAGGAAATATTATGGTGCACTCGGTGCTACGTAGGCGGGGAGCCTTGTTCTGTTGTACCAACATGCTGAGGAATATTTGGTAAATAAATGTTTGTGTTGAAGGGAAGTCAAGGCTCAGGTGAAAGTATGAGTGTGCCTACGCTCCGTCCTCTACAGTCTTGTCACCGCCGAGGAAACTGAGCTCTTGTGACTTGCACAAATTACAAAAATCCTATTTCAGGTGACGTCCTTTCAAATTCTTCAGTAGCCTAAAGGGAAAAACGAGGGAAGTAATACCTGACTATCGCTGCTATATCTGCTGATGGATGTGATTATTTCTGTACTGGATATGAAAAACATATCATTCTGTCGGTCATGCAGAAACATATTACACTTTGAGATTTGAATAAGGATGACAAAGTTAGGTTTAAAGTCTTATCAGGTAAAGCAGCTTTTCCCAGGGACAACAGGCGACCTCAAATGCCCCTGGATGTCATTTACACGTTTACCTTTCAGTGTTTTAAGGTTCTGGAGCACATATATTCAGTGGTGTGGAAGGAACAGTCCTAAATCTTTCGGATACGAAGGCGGCGGGCGCTGCTCGTGTCAGTGGTATTAAAGCAGCAGACAAGTCCTGAGTGAGGGGATGTCTTTTAACCGACTGATGGCTTGGATGTTTTTAAAAATTGACAGTGCTGATTTATGTCTTTTTGTCTATTAAAGGCAAACTATATAAGTTATATATTGGGTATATAAAGTAATATTTACAGTACCTCAGGGTTTAGATGTGCTGAGGTAAAGTCAGACCTAAAATGTAATTAAGGATGTGAGCATTTGTGTGTAGATTGATTCAATGACACATAAACCATTATATGTACAAACGTAAGTCTTTCGATATGGTTCATATTTTAAAGGGATTGTGACATGAAAAACACATTTTTCTTGATTTTTTGTGTTTTGTTGGGTGTCTTGACATCAATTACACCCAAAAAACAACGAACTTTTAACATTCAGTGTATTGTGTGCTTTCTGGGATTTTCCGCATAACTATGCAAAAACGGCGATTGTGGTTTGGTGGCGGGCCGTTACGTAACGGCCCGCTAAATCACCGCCCCCTCCACCCAGCTCCCTGCCTCCTCTCCTCTCCAGCGCACCATAAAGGCTGATTTATGGTTCCGCGTTACACCGACGCAGAGCCTACGGCGTAGGGTTACGCGGCGACGCGCACAGTACGCTGAAACCTACGGCGTAGGCTCTGCGTCGATTTAACGCGGAACCATAAATCAGGCTTAACACGGAGCTGTTTAGAGCCTCTTTTGTTCTCATAACCGGAGGAAAACTGCTAAGAAGACCTGCGGCCACTGACTGGACTTAAGATAAGGGAGCACTGCTGCTTGCATGCCTTTATTTTTATGATTGTTTGCTGTGGTTCGCCGTGCTGCTTTTCCGTGCATGCTTCGCCTGTCGCTCCCGGCTTAACTCTCCGACGCCGCTGTGAGCGTATGGCTGGAGGAGGAGGAGGTTTGGAGGAGGAGCGGAGCAATGATTGACAGGAAAGGGGCAAAAGGAAGCGTTATTCACGGCGCAAAAAAACACTGTAATAAAAAGCCAGGAATAGAGTACTAGAGTGAAGTTTTTCTTGTTACACTCTTTTAGACACATTTGAGGGATGTTGGCCAAGACTTTTAATAGTGTTAAAAGCATGTTAAAAATTATGTCACAATACCTTTAAAACAGGTTTGGGTTACAAATTTATCCAAAGTAAAAAAATGTATTCATTAAAAATAGATGATTTAATGTTGATGTGAACTGAGGTTTTAAATCTGAAGGCAATAAGATTAACTATAGTTATTATGAGCCTCATTCAAGATGTGAATTAATGCTAAAAAATCACAAGCAATAATAGATTTCACACTTCGGTCTCACAGCTCTGCAACGCTGAAGCATTCAGAGCTGTGAACAGATATCAAATACAGCATCAATAATGTTTGGATGCAGATGAAACAGGAGCATGTGCGAGGCAGAGGCATGGACGTAAGACGGATCCCACGTCGGTGGATTTGATACTCATCTAGGAAGGTACGACGCTGAGCTTATCGCCTCCACTGGGAGGACAGTACACACATTACTGCTTTTTGTGTGAGATCTTAGGCTTCATTTAATTAAAATGTTTGTTCAATGAACATTTAAAGATATATTTAACTCCAAAAAATTTAAAAAAAACCCGAATGATGCCTTTCATTTTCATTTGTTAACAGCTGTGGCTAAACAAACACATTTTCATCCTGAAGCCAAAAGCTCAGCTTTTAATTACACCACAAAAGTGTTTTAGCTCCCGTTGTCAACCGACCCCGAATTGATCCTCCACGGGTTTTTCAGAAAGCACCATTTTCCTCGGTAATTCAATTTAAACACATCTCCTTTATCCCTGAATAGTGAAATAAAAATGATTTAAAAATCCTGACTTTTATGACATGTGACAGCATTTTTAAGCACATTTGAAAGCGCTGATGGTTTTTTACATTTCAGAGCTGGGCCTGGCAATCGCTTCGACAGTAATCTGCATGTTTCCGTTGATAAATAAGTAAAATAAACGGAGTAAAGATTAAATTAGTGCTCTTGTTGTCTCTGTGAAGCAACAGTTTGGATGTGATTTGATCTGCTTGAGATCATTTGGAGAGCAAAGGAGGAGAGCCACGAAGACGGCAGATGGAAAGTGGGTTATTGACTCAAGATCCTGCAGAAGTACTTGATATCACATTCAACCTTGTCGTACAACACACCTCATGTCATCAGGAATACATCCCATCCTGGTCAGATCCATCATATTTCCGCCTCAACCTACTTCCCATCTTCGTTTTTAGCCGAGGGGTCACAGGGTGATGAATGTCTCCTCCACAATCCTCTGTCCCCCCCCCTCCTCCCCTCGTGGGCTCAGTTTCACACTCATCTATTCTCTTTTTCTCCTTCTCTTTGTCACTCTTACTTCCCTATCTTTCTACTCGGTAACTGGTAAAAATAGAGCTTCATAAATCATGCATCTTCTTTCGCAGCAGCAAGTAAGAACCAGAGGAAAAGAAATAAACGGGGGGGGGGGGGGGGGGGGGCTGAAAGAGTGGGATGTTGAGGATGAGAGACGGAGGTGGATGACATCAAACTCCAGGACGGCGGTGGGAAGCTGACAGGGGAATAGATTGGAGCAGCGGGGCTCTTGGCCGCCCTCGCCGTCTCTTTCAACGCGGCCTGATTCGCCCTGGAGTTTCACCGGGTGGAGGAGATGAACGCTAACATGCCAGGACGAACAACGCGTGGTCATCTCGCCTTGTACAGACGCATGTTTCAGGTCCACGTACGAGAGATGAGACGTCTCTCTCACGCCTCGAGGACTCTTCCACTCAGATAGTCGATCTGTCTGCCACTCTGAGTAAGAGGGTCCCACTCCCACAGGAAGGGAGTTGGAGAGAGAGAGAGATAGCAACCACGGCTGAAAGACCCTCGAAATCACATCCATTCTTCTGCTCTGCACAGTATTATATCGCTCAGAGATAACTACAGGTTTCCCTTCGCTAGCAACATGCACGTGTACCAAAACCAAGATAGTAATGGGGAATCAGAGGGATTTTTATCATACAAATTAAAAATATTCCACTTTACTGGTTACAAATAGAGGAAAAAACATCATTAAACGTCTATTTGGACTTCGTTTTGCCATTTCTGTTTAAAATAAAGATAATTTAAATTAAGGGGTTTTAAAAGTGGACACAGGTAATATATATATTTGTCCAAATAAACAATGTAATACAGTGGGGCAAAAAGGTATTTAGTCAGACACTAGTTGTGCAAGTTTTCCCACTTAAAAAGATAAGAGAGGCCTGTCATTTTCATCACTGATATATCTCAACTATGAGAGACAAAATGTAAAATAAAAATCCAGAAAATCACAAAGTCTGATTTTGAAAGAAATCAGGTGACCCAATACTTATTTTACCCAGGAATTTACCAATTAATTCAGTAAAGATCCTACAATGAGATTTCCAGGATTCTTTCCCCCAATTCTGTCTCTCATAGTTGAAGTTACCTATGATGAAAATTACAGGCCTCTCTCATCTTTCTAAGTAGGAGAACTAAATACTTTTTTTGCTCTGTATGTCCTCAGTCACAGATAAAGCAATGCTCTGGTCCAAGAACACCTCGACACGACTGGAAACAGAAGCGCTGATGTGACTGACTGAGCCGCAGCGGCCCCAACACATATTACTACTGAAATAAAACCTTGAACATTAACTGGAGTGAATCACAACCAGCTTGTAATGCTAAAGATGTAATTAATTGGCACGATGATGCCCGGATTAAATAAAAATGTGCCATAATCTGGTCAAAGTGTTGTGGGAGTAGAAGAGCCGAACGCAACTCCCAGCAGGCAACAGCAAATAAAATTAAGCTTTTTACTCGCTTCAGCGTGTCCTTCCTCTGGAAGGAGTAGCATGACATTACATTCAAAAAGCTAAAATAATCATCGTGATAAGTAGCAGCTTGTTTTTTTACAATCCTCAAAACCAGAGGATGTGTACAAACACTGCAAAAGGAGAACTGTCACGCTTTGAGAGGAACGTCCAGGTTTTGAAAAGGCTGCGTTTGATGCCGAAAGATTAGAGTTGGGTTTTTACTTCAGCATCAGTAAACACTCTGGTTTTTATGAAGTTGTAGTTTTGTTTACTTGGTCTTCGCTCTTCGCCCCTTGTTTCCTGTTTTATTGTGGACGTGTATTTCCCATGTTTGCAGCATCTGCTGCAAATATGACGGGATATTGGCGAGCTGTCTCTGGTGGTCTGGCCTGCTGCAAGCTCACTGATGCTCCTGGGGAAAGGTGCACGTGTCACAACAAAACAGCAAATCCGTAAACTACAAAGTAAATTATGAACCGCACACGTACAATGTATAAATTAAGAAATTAATTGAACAAAATGTAACATTAATAAATGTTGAAATATGGAGATAAGAGAACATACAGAGGGTAAGTACGAGTTTCATCCTCTGAAACTCGTACTGAGAAGAAACATGGAAGATTTGGAAACAAGAACCCAGGAAAAGTGTTTCGTTTCTATTTACCTCACAAACTGCTAAGACAGCAAACTAACAAACATTTAGGGGAAAATATCACAATGTGAATATAATGTTTATCAGTTTAAAATGGTCTCCTGTAAACACACATCTACACTTTGTTTCTGCCTCGTCACAACCTCTCAAGCCGGCCCAGACGTCCCCAGACGTCGCCACTCCACCTCTTTCTGCTTCAGACGGCATCCAAGGGGAATAAAGACACTGCACAGGTGTACTGAACTGGCTGTGTTAAAGAGGCTCCTGTCAGTGATGGATTTCAAGGAGACTTAAGGGGGAACATACGTTTTGGGCCAGTTGCAGAAGTGACGGATGCTGTCAGTAATCATAGAGGACAGCTTTCATTTCATGATACAGAGTTCTATTTGTTCCTAAAACACTAGAAACCCACTCAGTCATGCTCCGAAAATCTCTTTAGTTACTTATAACATACAACTGTTGAGAGTTCTGACTTTTTCTGACCACTGCGAGGAGCAAATGGGATCCCGTTCAGTCCAAGATGGAGGCCGGGGCTTAGAGCCTCCTCCAAGCTGATAATGGGCTTCAGATAAATAAACACGATTTTCACTTTGATGGTCTCGTTTTCAGGTGCAGCTATCACCTGCAAAATTCTGCCTTTAAAACACAAAATAAAGTTAACAAACTCTCAAGATCAGCTATTTTAAATTATTTTTATTACTTTGCTACTTCCTGATGTGTATTTTATTATTTTTTGTTTTTTCTAAAAGGATGAATTATTGATTGAATTTAGATGCAGAAAAAAGTATTTTTTCAAACCAGTTTATTGATGAAAAACATTAGAAAGTCAGTGAAAGCAGTGTGCATGCTGAGAAACATCCCACAGCTTTCAATCTTGCTGAAAAAAAGAGACTTAAATCTGCGAAAGTCAAGTCCACGGTCAGAGACTGCAGGAGAAAACGCATAACAGAGAAGAAATATGCAGGAAGACTTGAAGGAAAAGGTCATCAAATAATAAATTCGAACCAGCCTTAAGAGCTGGCATCCACATATATATACGTGCAGACAACAGCAGCGCAGCAAACACTGCCACGGTCCCTGAAAGCTGAAGTTTAGTCAGACACACGCCAAACTTCCAGTCTGAGGCAAAGTTATCAGGTTTTTGTCTAATTTTGGTTGATCTCTTATGAGCCAGAGAGACAAAATTAGCTTTTATGGAAATGATGCCAATGTCTCCTCAATGACACCAGGAGAGTCTGAGAGGTTACATTCAAACACACACACAGACAGACAGAGAGAGGGACATAATACACGGTAAAAGCAGCTTTGACCCCATACTGGAACCAGACTGAGTGCCTTGAACACAATGTCAAGTCAGCTCAGTGTCTCCACTGCAAACAAACCCACACAAGACCTATTTAATTTTGAATAAGGATCTCAAACATACACACAGGAGAGAAAGAGAAAGCCCCCCCTGCTCCCCGACTCATGGATGCAGCCACACCCTGCTGCTGCAGAGTAAGTGAGGTCAACCTGTGAGTAAATAAATGATGGGTTCTGAGTGGAAACCTGCTCACCGTGGGGATTCAGGGTGTGAGAGTGAAAAGTTCAGCAGATATACAGGAGTAGAAAATCGCATCCAGATCCGAAGCTCCAGCAGAAACAGGACCTTCATATTTCATGAGCACTTTTCTCTGACTTCACATGAGGGCTGCGAACAAACCTGACGGTTTTATTGCATCACACATAACGGGTCACTACCGCCGGGGACTCAGACAAGTTTTAACAAGCACAACGCTGGGAGCGTGCCGCATGCTGCTCATGCTCGATCGCGTGGCTGCCGTCTCCCCTCTGTGAGCCTGTTAAGCTAAAACAGGACGTATTATGAAAATGTCAATGTACTCGACAGCACACTTTTGGGTTGTCTGTAGTGAAAAACTTTCTGGCCGCCAGTCATCCGGTGGCGTGTTCAGATTTTCAGGGGTCACTGACGGACACTCCTAACTTAAAAAATCATGCTGCTCACACTAGAGGTGGGTGCAATTCATCGATGTGTCGATGCATCGCGATGCGTCACGTGACGATTTGGAATCGATTAATTAAAAAAAAAAAAAAAATGTAGTTATCCTGTCCAAATTCCAGACTGAATAAGCTGCTGAATCATTTCATTTTCAAGAATGCACATTTCTTATTGTTCACTTGAAATATGGCAGATATGTTTACACTAAATACATTTGATGGAAGTACATATCTTGTTTACTTGAATTAATGAACTCATTAAATCCAGGGCTTGACCGTTTTCAGTGTTTTCCGCCAAATGTTAGAGGAACTGAGTTAATTGATTGGCTATTTATTTACAAATGAAGATGAAGACAAAATCCGATACAGATGAAGACAAAATCAATCTTGTATGGAAAAAAGCATTAAAAATAACAATAATCGAAGCTCCAATAATCGAAATCGAATCGAATCATGAGGTACCCTTGTTTGCACACCCCTAGCTCACACTGAACCTCGGGAACAAGTGGAAACCTTTGCTACTGCTTTTTGCTTTGCAATTACCGGCATATTCTCATCAGTGGTTTTACAGTTCCCTTAATACAAGAGAGAAATTAAATAATGATGATCTGCCAGAGCTTTGTTTAATATTTAACATCCCAACTAGGAAATCTGATACCTAAATGACCTTTTTTAATTGTATTTTCTACAGGTGAAAAATGGAAATCCCCTTGTCCCATTTGTTACTGGATGTACCGCCAGCGGCAACGGCATTTCTAGACGGTAAAACACAGTTTTTATACGGAATAAATAAGGACGAACAAAAAGCGGGTAATTTCAGCCTCTGGAACCTTAAATCAAAGAGCAGCGCAGCGACAGCGAAGCCCAGGGATTATCAAACCAGAGAGCAAAGTATGATTTACCATGCGTATTGACGTATTGCCCCGGCTGGCTGTTGGGCTTTTTCTGCTGTGTGGTGCTTTAACAAGCTTAGACAGTTCATTGCATCGCTTGTGAAAGGGGATCATTGCCAAACTGTTAGGGGCTGAACTGCAGACGAGGGGAAAAAGTATTTGAGGATTTTTATCTCTTTTAGAATATGGTAGAGTAAGCTCTCAGTCTAGGTACTATACACTTCATCATCTTGTAATAATAAGCTTCAAGGGTAATTGAATGTGACTAAATCTAAATTTATGTTTGGTTCGTAGCTTTGAGCCGTACAACAGATCTTAAACAAGACTCGCTGCAGTGATCATAAAACCCTTTGCTGCAGAAAACGGTATGAATTTCCCTCTGAAAAGTGGCTGGATTGTATTCTTTGGTATTTCGATCAAAGCATGTTATAGACTTTTCGTTAAGGTCAATCCTGCAAATATTGTTCCTGATTTTGTATGTGGAGCGTATCCAGAGGTGGAGCGTTGGAGGAAATCCTCCCTCTGCTCCCCACTAAGAGGTAGTAACAGAGGCAAAACAACACTTGGAGTTACAGCCAACGGGCCAGAGCCCAAAATTTCACTTGTCAGTACCACACAAGGTGACCAAACTTGCTTATGATTTTTGAAAAGATCCATGTCTGTAGATGATATTCTGGTATGATAACTCTTCCTGAGTGACAGCTGGATCATAGTTATCAGCTCATGAAGTTCAGAAAATGACATTTTAGATGCTGCTGCATATCCTGGTTTAGACTCACGTACAGGATATCTGTCAATGTTTCACTATATTGTCTTTGGTATCATTTTAAAGGGGACCTTTGAAGCATTCATTCAAGCTAAGATGTGATAAAATCCCTGAATCCTTATGGTCATGTGAGTATTTCAGTTTTTGTATTTTGTGTCTCTGTTGTTCCTAGATGACACATGGCTAAAAGATAGTATATCATTTAGGCGAAAATTGTGTAAAAATGTGCATTGTTTAGAGTTTAATGACCTGCAGTGACCTCTATGTTGGTCAGAAAGATTCACATCTTAGCTTGAATGAATGCTTAAAAGGTCTCCTTTAAAATGATACCAAAGACAATATTGTGAAACATTGACAGATACCCTGTACATGAGTCTAAACCAGGATATGCAGCAGCATCTATAATGTAATTTTCTGAAGGGGGTGGGTAACTTCATGAGCTGATAACTCTGATACAGCTGCCACTCAGGAAGGTTATCATACCAGAATATCATCTATAGACATGGATCTTTTCAAAAATCATAAGTAACTTTGGTCACCTTGATTGGTACTGATATCTGGTCTGGAACATGGACTATTATAGCAGAGCAACGCCACATCACATGCCAGTCATAAAGGTCGTGCATGCACGTGCAGGACTCGTGATTATACTGCAATTAGAGTAAAAACAGGTAACGTGACCATGCTAGCTAAAAAACAGGCAAAGACATAAATGAGCATTAAAAAAGTAGCTGGCTATGAAAGTGTTTTTCCTGCTAGGAGCAGTGCTCTGCTGAACCAAAGCCCCTCCGGTGCTGAAGCAGCACAACACAACTCCCTCTCCAACTTCTCCAGTTTCACCTGCATCTCTTTGCCTTAAGGACCTTTAAATATCTGCTCCACGTCCAAGTTGTTGCCAACCGGTAGTGCATTACTAACGAGGGGCGTAACCAACCACTGGCGGGATTTTAGTAATAATGATGTGCAGCAGGTTAGGTGAAGAGAGGTCAGAGATGGAAAGGTGCTTACTAATGAGGAACGCTTCAGGACAAATATGGAAAAGGTCCTTTGGAGGAGTGTTGGATGACAGAAACGAGAGAGAGAGAAAGGGAGAGGGGTGGAAGGTGCAGCACGCATGGACCGAGACAGGCCAAGAATCAGTAAAGGTTGAGTCATAGCAAGTTTAAAGAGCATGAAAAATGGAAAAGAAGTTGGTTTTAGCTGCTTTTCTCCACAAGTCACAGTTTGAGCAGATAAACCTCGGGGGACTTTATCTTACACAGCTATGCATGCAGGGCTGAATTTTGAGTGGAAGTCAGGCAGAAATTAACTTCATGTTATGCAACAGAAACATTTAGAAACAAGTTAAGTGGCAATGAGTCCAAGCCTCATGAAATATTGTTGTGCTTATGTTATTTCTGACTTTTCTGACCACAGCGTGATATCACCTAATTATTTACATGCCAATCAAAGTGACACACATCAAACGTCTTTGATCTATGCGATAAATAAACAGCATTTCAGTGAATTCATGTGTGGTGTTCAGCTGTCTCTGCACATAAATGAGGTCACGCTGGTGATGCACCACTGAGTTCATCAGTGTCATGACGTCCACTGAAATGAATCAGGCAGCTGCTCCTGATGCTTCTGACACTGGAAGACATGCTCTGCTACGCTTCCAAACTTTCACGGCCCTGACCCAAACCGGAAGCCCAGATGCTTCTTCGACTGAAATAAGTCAGGACAAAAACCTGAATGTTGACATTGCACATTGGTGAAGACAAGGTGAAATGCAGTCACTACTAATACTGCCACAGGATCAGTCAGCCTTCCCTCCAAG
Source organism: Cololabis saira (assembly GCF_033807715.1). Taxonomy (NCBI): domain Eukaryota; kingdom Metazoa; phylum Chordata; class Actinopteri; order Beloniformes; family Belonidae; genus Cololabis; species Cololabis saira. Next base: position 38,172,274 of record NC_084593.1, on the reverse strand, counting down.
AGCATTGTTATATATATTTGATATATGTCAGCAACTGGCAACAGCTTTGTTGCATTGGTTAAAGTTTTAGAGACGTCTTGGACTTGATCACATATGAAGGTCAAATACTGACTCTCATCCTCCTCCTGCTTGCTATTTTACAACCAACCCGTCCACAGACGCTGCAACAGTTAGACTGGACCTAAAATCATGTCTGAAAGAGTCCAAACAGCTGTTCTCTCATACAAAACCTGCAGGTTATAAGGAGGAAGCAGGTACATCAGGCTCAGACCTGACTGGCTCAGACCAAAGTGAGCAGAAATGAGAAAACAAACATTCAATAGAAGAAGAAAAAAATTATAAATATTCTTTCTTCTTATAAAGATTTGCATTCTTTGAAAATGTACATGAACAAATATGAAAAATGAATAAAAAGGTTTCCAAATATATTTTTTTGTATTTTACCATCCAATCCTTTTTTTATTGATTTGGTTCATATTTTCATGAATTTTCTTTTCTTTGTTATTTTTTTTGTCAGTCCAATCGTTTCATAACGCATATAAAACAAAAAAAAAAAGACTTTTTTTAAGGTCTATAAAAATATATAAGAAAAGGATACCGTAAAAGTTTCTAGAGAAGGTTCTTATAACTTTACTCAACTGTTAACCCTAGTACTGTCTTTGGGTCAAAATGACCTAATTCTGCTGTCCTTCTTTCCTCCTGCCATGCTCTCTCCTTCCTTCTCCCTTCCTTCTTTCTTTCCTTCCTTCCTTCTTTTCTCTCCTCATACATTCTTTCCTTGTTTTATCCTTCCTTCCTTCCTTCCTTCCTTCCTTCCTTCCTTCCTTCCTTCCTTCCTTCCTTCCTCCCTTCCTTTCTTCCTTCCTTCCTTCTTTCCTCCCTTCCTTCCTTCTTTTTTCCATTCCTTCCTTCTTTTTTCCCTTCCTTCCTTCTTTCCTTCCTTCCTTCCTTCCTTCCTTCCTCCCTTCCTTTCTTCCTTCCTTCCTTCTTTCCTCCCTTCCTTCCTTCTTTTTTCCATTCCTTCCTTCTTTTTTCCCTTCCTTCCTTCTTTCCTTCCTTCTTTTCTGCCTTCCTTCCTTCTAGTTTCCCCACCTTCCTTCTTTCCTTCCTTCTTTCCTCCCTTCCTTCCTTCTTTTCTCCCTTCCTTCCTTCTTTCCTTCCTTCCTTCTTTCCTCCCTTCTTTCCGTCCTTCCTTCTTTTCTCCCTTCCTTCCTTCTTTCCTTCCTTCTTTTTCCTTCCTTCCTTCTTTTCTTCCTTCCTTCTTTCCTTCCTTCTTTTTCCTTCCTTCCTTCTTTCCTTCCTTCCTTCTTTCTTTTCTCCCTTCCTTCCTTCTTTTCTTTCTTTCTCCCTTCCTTCCTTCTTTTCTTCCTTCCTTCTTTCCTCCCTTCTTCCCTTCCTCCTTCCTTGACCCAAAGACAGCACAAGGGTTAAGAAGAATGAGAAGATCGTCTTATTAGTGAAACAAACAGTGTCTTTTGAAATCTTTCCAGCTGCTCGTAGGACCAGAAACCCTCCCTGCAGGCAGCGACACCAGTGAGTTCCCCCTCATGTCTGATCCCTCCCACTTCCAGGCCGGCAGCAGACGGGAGCGTGCTGGTGTGCGGGACTCACCAGGGTGCTGAGGCGGCTGCGGATGTTCACAGCGTGCTTGACAGCCAGTTTGATCATGGAAGGCAGTCGCAGCACGACGGCCTCCATGTCCTGCTCTCCCCTCATGCCTCCGGCCAGCTTCCCCAGCCCGTCTATGTAGCTGCTCCAGTGGGGCTGCACCTCGGCCGCCCCGCCCAGGCATCCCTGCATCACCGCCTGGCAGAAGCCTCTGCAGGCCGGCGGCTCCAGCATGCCCTGGCAGTGCGGGCAGTACCACAGCCTCAGCAGGGCGCGGCTGCAGTCCCGGCCGGGCCGCAGGTGGTCCGTGGTGTTCACCACCTCGATGCCCAGGTTCAGCGCCTGCAGGAAGACGCGCGTGGCGAGGAGAGAGCGAGACAGACGGGTCATTATCAGTTTGGGATAGGGGCCGAATGCTCCCGAGTCCTTCCAGGCCCCTCGGACACACTCCTCAGAGGACGCACTGCCCCCCAGCAGCCGGCGGTACGTGAGGGGGAAGAGTTTGCCGAAGAGCACGTTGACCATGTGGTCCACCGTGGTGTCTGAGCCAAGGATGTAGAGCGACATGTCCATGAAGAACTGCCAGATGGAGTTGTGGACCCCGCTCCCCAGGCTGGGGAACTCCAACTTCAGCGTGACTAGGGTGGAGTTACGGCCGTGACGTAGCACCAGATCGAAGGCCTCTGCAAGAAAAGAGCAAAAAACAGCAGACGAGTCAGATGAGGTGAAAATCAACCCACTTCAAAGTTGTTGCCTTCATACGGCAATCATTTGCCTCAATAGTCACAGATGCTGTGCCAAACTGTCAGGGAAATGGGCATCAGTGGAGCTAAAAAAACATGAAAGACTCAAATAGATATTACCCTCTCCAATAACGAATCCATCCTCAAAGATTATAGCTAGAAAAGCTGCCCACGCACAACCTCCTTTCCCTCTTTACCCAATTTTTTTTGATCTGCTGCTTTCTCTTATGGGAGCACTCACACATGAACAAGAATAACACGCCCTTACAACTCTGATAAAAACACTTCGTGACTTGAAACAAAAAGCTAACAAAGCTTCTGCAACAGAAAAAAAAGTCCAAATCTGAGTTTGGCTTTTCAAGAGCTACAAAACAGCTGTCTGCTCACAGAACCTTTAAAACACTGTATTAATGTCTACGTATTAATGTCAATGTGAGAGGCTTGGCCTTGAAGGCGTCTCTGAGAGGGAAAGTGTTGAGAACAAGCGGGAGGGAGGGAGGGGTGCAGAGCCGCCGCTAAGAGCCAGAATAATCAGTTCAGTTTTAAGGCGCAAAGTGAAACCTTATCAGCACGATGGCACATGACGCAAGAGCTCTGTCATCAACCCGGTGGCAGACTGAGCGAGGGCCCGACAACACAGGGAATTTAAGGATCCATTACTGAACTTAGCAGGGGAGCAGAGACTCAGCAAAACGAAGCTTTGGACAGGAGAATTGACGCAGATGCCAAAATCCCATTTATGCCACAGCGAGGCCACTTTGTCACTTTGTTGAGAGGGATCGTCACAACTGCTAGGGACACGACTGGGGGGATCGGGGGGGTGGGGGGGGGTTTAGGGGACATTAAAGGAAGTTGGTTTTTGTGCTATAACAGAACCCCATTTCATCCTTCTTATTTGATTTTTCTTGCTTGGGCAGTTTAATTTCTTTCTTGTCACGCTTCTCTCGGGTCAAATGAGCCTTTCCGGCCTGTACAAAGCTTTCTCCCCTCCAAAGAGAAACAATATGACACCTCTGGGGGGCTTTTTGTATAGGATTCATTCATTTCTTTTTTAAGAGTGCAATTTTGGGAACATAAAAAGGTCAGTTTTGATGATAGAAATGTATGAGGGATATCTGAACTTATATGCAACTATATGCTGCATGACAACCATGGTGAGCAAATGATTCTCACTGATACTCAGTTTTGATTATGACCTGGTATAAAGAACCATGTCCTGCTTATTATCCAATTTCAGAGATAGTACAGACACAGACAGAGGTGGGAATGGGAAAAAGAGAGGTTTCTTTTCAAGTAAAAGATGACATATAGAGTAGTTAATTGAACATTTGAATTCAGTCTAGGCAGCACAGTGGTTTGGTTGCTCGTACTGCAGCCTCACAGCTGGAAGGTTTCTGATCTGAATCTCAGTAAGAGCCTGTCTGCGTGTAGATTGTAGTTCTCCCTGTGCCTGCTCGGGTTTTCTCCAGGGGCTCTGGTTTCCTAATGTTTAGCTAATTGGTGACTGTAAATTGGCCTGAGGAGTTAGTGGGCGTGGGTGTGATCCTGTGATGGCGAGGTGACCTGTGCAATACAGATTCACGGAGGACTGTGACATCCCAGACCCAAATCAGAGTAAAATCACCCAGCTTCCTCATCTTTGACTCCACCCAACGTCACACCTACATTTAGTGTACCCACTCCCTGAAATCAGGTGCTGTGATCAAAAAAGTGCATTTGTACTGTGTCTCTATAATATTTGTATCAAATCCTGTCACCAATATTTCATCAAGACACCAGGAAACTGTGTCAAATTGTGGTGAATAAAATAAAATATCATGTCGGCTTTTAAAGGAGCATGAGGCTCCTTTTAAGAAATGAGACTCTCTAGCGCCACCCTTCACCACGACGGCCGTTGGGGGTACTGCAGCCAACAGTGAAGCCGGCACGGGAGAACGGGGAGAACGCACATGCAGCGTCATGTGATGTCACATCCGTAGGAAATTACGGCCCGGAATTGCAGCACTCATTCGCTCATTCGTTTTGGTTTGGAACGCTTCATCTGACATTATTACTAGAAAACTTAAAACGTATACAAATTTTTTTCATAAATCCTGTCTCAATCCTGCCTCATGCTCCTTTAAAAACTGTGACTATCAGTCAGAAATAGATTCATCGTTAACTTACAGTCTGCACACGTTACTCTCACAGATGTTCACTAAATAGCAGCAGCAAACATCTGCACCGTCCATAAGGGTCTTTTTGTGTCTAACAAAAACAGAGTGAGCATCTTATGCAGACCAAACTGTGGTCGGCATTCATTTAAAGTTAACTCTATTCCCCATGTTTTTGTGTTTAGATTATATATTTATCTGATTAGATCTTTCATCAGATGTTGGATATCAACTGACCTTGTTTTGAGAACATGTAATTATTTTGCTTTGCAAATTAATGACCATTTTTCAAAAGATAATAAGGAACATAAACGAGGATTAGCCAATACCGTCATTTTTACCGTCTTTATCACGGAGCCAAAAACACAGACGTCGTGCTGCAATGTTAGACAGAAGGACACTGCAGTTGCACGTATTATTGTGCATGTTAAGGTAAAGCAGGCTGCAAAACTGCACGCATGCTCAGCAGAACAGTTGCTGGGTGAAGAAGGTTATTAAAAAAAAAGCCTGAGAGGATGTTTGGGGGAGTGTGAGAGGATGTTTGGGAGCAGCACACATCTGTTGGCTTTTTCAGGCTACGCCTGTCCCGCTGTGTCTGGAAGCACTTCCCTCTGTGATCAGTGAGCAGACAGATTTGCAGATTGCCAGTGCCGGGTAAAAGAGACAGACTGAAAGGCCCACACATACACAACTACATCTGCATAGAAAAATGTGAAGTTCTCTATTCCTAGTTGCTTATTGATTGAAGACTGAGGGAGAAAAAAAAGCTGTTTACGTCTCATTTTCTATGTTTCGATGAAATCCTACAACATGAAGCCCTGTAATTCAGCTGATGTCTACCATATTCTCTTACACCACAAAGGGGAGAGCTACTCTGTAATGGTAAAGAGAAAGACTAGAGGGCTCTTTATAAACGAAATTCAATGGCTCAAAGTAGCCGGGGTCATGGTAAGATCCTCTGTGAGCCCATTTCCTGCACAATGCAGCTCGTTCTCTCTCATCAGTTAAAGTGTGGGCAGGATCAGGTATCCTGTAATGGAGGGAAAAGGGTTTGCGTGTCAGAGACCTGTGACATGCTGATACAACTGTTTGATGTCAAGAGCACACGTTAACGGAGAAGAAAACCCACACAATCATGTTGGATCATGCTTAAAATTAGCAGTGGCTCTCATTTATTCAGCGCCGCAGATAGAGTCATATAAGAGCGCTTGCTGGAAACCAGTTTCTCCTGAGACTGAAAGCTTTTTGCAGACAGATTAGGCAGACGAGGTAAAGGGAAATGTCTCTGGTTGTCCTCTACCAGCCTAATGGACCAGCCAGATAATATTTACTCCCGAGGATTTGGGGCTTCTCAGCTTCCCATGTTTATCAGATCTATAAATATGATCCAGTATTTGACAGGTACTCAGTCACATGATGGTAATCTGGTATCTGAAGTAACATAGTGAATGCTTTATCATAATATCTACTTTCCTTGCTGGTTATCTCATTAATCATACAAAGCAATGATGGACTGGTCAAGCACCGCAGATTTAAGGTCACGTGAACGGAAGACAAAGGACGTCTATTATTTCTGACATCTAACAGCTTTAATGCAGCTGCAGCTCTGGCACGAACCAGGCTTTCACAGTAATCAATGTGTGGCCAGTCAAATGATCATATAAGCAGCTCAAGAGACTTTCTGTGTCACATAACTCAGCGCAGCAGCTCATAAGACATGACTGACTGATTGAGGGTCGACGCTGTGCAGACAGACAAGCACCATGCTGCTACACTCATCAGAGGCTCGTACACTCATCACATGCCAGAAGGGGGAGACGTAAATATCTATAAATTACCCGGACAATGAGGCTTATTCATTTGGTGGTGCAGTTTCACCTCTAGCTGACACTAAGAATCTGCAGCCATCTGGAGGCGCAGACAAAAGCTACCTGGCTGGGATACAGAGAGGGTGGCAGGATGATTCATTTTGGCAAAAGGTAACCATGACATTTCTACCTTTTAAGGGGGCGTTATCCCCCTAGAGGTGCAGCTTCACAGGAGATGTCACTATACATGTACTTGAGCAGAAAAACAAGCACGAAAGCTAGCTATTTGTGATGCAATGAACTCTCCAAGAGCAAAAAGAGAATTCGCTCTAACGCCATGCTGAGAAGACACGTTCCCCTCAGAACCAGTACTCGAGTTGAGGGGGGATGAGGGGGGATGAGGGGGGATGGCATCCCCCCCTGAAATAAAAACGGTCCAAATCATCGCCCCCGTAAAACTGCCATCCCCCCTTTCCATCCCTTATGTGATTTCATCAATGAATGTGGTTTTACTGCTATTTCAACATTTAGAGTCATCACCAGAAAAATAACACCAGAAAAATAACTTATTTGACAATTTTCACCTGTTTCAAGTAAATTTTCACTTGAAATAAGTAGGAAAATCTGCCAGTGGGACAAGATTTATCTTCTCATTACAAGCAAAAAAATCTTGTTCCACTGGCAGATTTTCCTACTTATTTCAAGTGAAAATCTACTTGAAACAGGTGAAAGATTGTTGTTTTTTCCAGTGATGAGTCTTGTTTTAATGTAATTAATGTAATGTAATGAGTTTTTTTTTACTAAAATGAGATATTTTAAGTAGAAATAAGACAAATATTCTTGTTAAGATTGTGAGTTTTTGCAGTGATCCATTTTACTTATCCTGTGAAGGACAGAGTCATATTGTCTTTTATTGTTGTGTTTTGATGTATTTGATGTAAGCCCAGTGGATATTTAAAGCTTACAGAAGGCTGCATTTAACTGCTGCTATGTCATTCCTGCAGTATTTCTGCAGGTGTTTTGGTCACTGCTATTATTTGTAATATATTATATTATTTGTAATCAGCACAAATTATCTGCCCCCATATGATAAAATCCACCATCCCCCCTGATTTTTTTTTACAACTCGAGTACTGCTCAGAACTATATCTGCTCTACGTGACTCCTGTCTCTTGTGTGATCAGGGCGCCTCTGTGCGCCTCTGTCCTGATGTTAAAGCAGTGAGGTCAAGCAGGGGAGGGCATGATGAACCTCTTCCAGGAACGAGGCAGACAAGATGAGTGCAGGGCCCAGATATCATCACCAGCAGACCATGAGGGCAAATGGATAGCAGGGCAGAAATGGGACGTGTATTAGGTTACTCCACACACACACGTACAAACACACGCACAGACCCACACACTGCATTCACGGCACAGCTGCCAGGTGGCGACAGCGTGGGCGAACACTTAGCACACCGCAGCAGGAGGCAAAGGTAGAAGTCAGGTGTGAGGACTCGCACCAGACACTCACCTCCACACACACGCACATTTCCCTTTTCATTCATTTACCTGCCAATGTTTCTGGAAGGTTTTTTTCTCACAGCGAAAACAAAGTAGGAAACAATGTACTAACTCAGCATCTGCAAAATTCACCTTTTGTTGTAAAAAAATGTATCATGTAAGTGTGAAGCATTTCTTAAGGGTAATTTAATTTAAGGTGTTATGTTTGCCGTCTGTACCGTTATTTTAGCTCCGCGACAAAACGAAGATGACAGTTAAGAGCTGCAAACGGGGTGCAAAAACTAACTGTCAAGAGAGCTTATTGCACACATAAAGCATTTGTTAATCTTGTCTGTAAAGGTTAATTTGACTCTGCCTTTCACAAACACATCAGCTGATCTTTATCAGTCCACATTTGAATATTATTGTCAAGAAATGAACCATTATTTCTTCCAGAGTGCCATTTACCATGGAAAAATGTTTTTCTTTATCCTTTTTTAACTATATACTTGAACTCATTTTTTCCCCCTTTTATTCCCCAGTATTTTGTAATATTCTGCAATTGCTTGCAATATATTATAAGTTCATAAATAAATTTAAACCATCAACAGAATTCTCACTGCACATTCTGGGGAAAAACTGTTGTAGTTGTATATTGTTGGACCAAAGCCTGACTACCAGGGTTTGGGGTCCCTTCGTCACCAGGTCACATATCATTCTGTATATGTTCAATTCAATTCAATTCAATTCAATTCAATTCAATTCAATTCAATTCGATTCATACTATTTATTTATTTATTTATACGATTTATATCTATTACAACAAGTTGTCTCTAGGCACGTTCCAAAGACCCAGAACACGTATACATATATACCGTATGAGAGCTGACCACAGCAATCCCCCAGAACCCACCCAGCATGGTTATCCCAAGGTTGCATCATCCTCGTCATGATGGACTCCAAAAAAAGTGGGTATCCCATCCAACTACCAGCCAAACACCTGCCTCTGTACAACATTGAAGCTCCCGTCAGCTGTCATAACAGCCTAGATAAGTGGCACAAGGCTATACACATGAACGCAGCCCAAAAGGGAATTGGAGGTATCCAGGTGCACTGCCTGGATAGTCTAATGGAAAGCCAATGACTCAAACGCTGCACACGTGGTTACCAGTATGCTTGAAACTGTACAACGTCATTGGGACACTGAGAGCCACCATAGTGGAGTTCCAATTGGATCAAGAGAAATTTAGTCTGTTTAAGTACGCAGACGATATGGCCCTGGTTGCTCTACTTAAGAAGGGGGATACATATAGAGGACATGTGTCTTCTCTCCATAACTGGTGTGATTTGAGCTTCTTGGAGATTAATGTGACGAAAATAAAGGAACTGGTGATGTTGGAAAAAGATCCTGTGCAGCCCCTTACAATCAAGGATCACACTGTAGAGGTAGTAGGAGACTTTTATTGACAGCAATCTTAACTTTAATAACAACACCAACCACATCTTTAAATCTTGTAATCAACGGTTACATTTCTTTTAGTGTGAGCAAGCAGATTATGGAGACTATAAGAACCTAATAGAGGGAATCTTAACCTTTAACATGGCAATGTGGCACGGCAACTTTAACACAAAAAATAGATGCAAGCTACAAAGAATAGTGAATCTAGCCTCAAAAATAATAGGGAAGACACAGAGAAACTTAAGTGGCATTTATAAGGAAGTGATTGGGAAAAAAGCTGCTAGGATAGCAAATGATTCTACTCACCCACTCTGCAGCTTTAGAGTTTAAATTACTTCCCTCAGGTAGACGGTACAGTGTACCAAAGGCTAACCAGAACATATTTAAAAACTCATTCATTCCCAACGCCATTACAGCTCTGAATGAGGGCACGTCTAAGTAGACCTATCTTTTATGTACATGCCCTTGTTGTTCCTCCTTTTTTGCCACTAAGATGTTTTGCGTGTAAATGTTAAGTGTTTGTTGATGTGTCATGTTACTGTTGTTTTTGTATTATGAGACAAAAGACAAATCTCCACTTGTGGACAAATAAATGAACTAACTAACTAACATAAGAACTCAAAGAGACTGTGGAGGCCACCCAAAGCCAATTGGCTTCAGATACGGTATATACCAAGGAAATGCTTTGTACTCACTGCTGTTCTGCATAGACATAAACCCTCACAGCCAGATCATTGCAAAGAGTGACTATGGATAACGTTTCTGAAGTGGAGCAATCATCAGCCACCCCCTCTACATGGATGCGTCAAGCTGACGCTTGATGAGAACAAGTGAGACATTAACTCGCCTCACCAGGATAGAGCTGTGATATAGGAATGTCATTCAGTGTGGGTAAATGGGCACAAATGGTATTAAAGAGGAAAAAAATGATCACAACTGAAGGGTTCAAACTACCAAAAGGAAACTTACCAAATCTTCAGAACAGCTTCGAATGCATTAGGATCTTGAAAGTAAATAATAACTATGAGGAATCTGGAAGGAAGTTAGACACAGCCAAGTACTGAAAAAGAGTAATGAAGACCCTAAGGGAGCAGCTGAATCGAATGAATAAAGTCAAAGCCTTCAACAAATATGGCCTGCCGGTAACCAGGTATCCAGCTTCTATAGTAACCTGGCCACAGGAATAGATGGAAGTCACTGACATCAAGGCAAGAAAACTCCTCACAATGCATGGAAGATTTGTCCCGAAGTCCATCATCATGAGACTCAAAGTGGAAGAAGGGAAGCCAAGGATTAGTGGGCATCAAAGCCACCATCCTGGGTGACACAACAAACATCCAGAAATACATCCAGAAGATTGCCCCCAATCATGAACTGCCAAGTTAATGTCTAAGAGAGCAGAAACCCAGTGAGGAGGAAGATGTGAAGGTGGGAATAGAAGCCAATCCATGGCATGTACTATTTACGAACCGAAGAAGTAGTTGACATTGAGGAGAACCTACCAGTGGCTAGAAAAAAGGCTGGTCCAAAGGACAATGCAGAAGCATTCATAGCAGCAAGTAAAGGAGCATAGGCCAAAGTCTACTACACCAGGCAAGACCCCAGCTGCAGACCGTCCCTGAGACAATCCGGCACATGATAGTGGGACGGAAGATGCCGAAAGGAAAAGCATACACGGAACAACACAACTTAGTTGAGGAAATATAGTGGAACGGGAACATCTTTAGTGAGTATGGGTTGGAAATCCCAAAGTCAAGGTGGGAGATACCTCCACGAGTGGTGGAGAATGAAAGTCCTGTGGGACTACCAGATCCAGACTCATAAACTGGTGATGAGAAACCAATCAGACATTGTGGGGGTCGACAAACTCCACAAGAAAGCAGTGGAAGCAGTGAATGCAGAGCAGTGGACTCTTAAAGTCTCTAGTGACGATGGCGGCTGATCTCCATGATATGGTTGGTCTCTCTGGCCTGGCTTTAGACTGGTTTCATTCTTACCTTTCTGGCAGAAGTTTCAGTGTCTTTGCAAACCAGATCATGTCAGAATCCACAAGCCTGTCATGTGGGGTACCTCAAGGTTCAGTTCTGGGTCCTATCCTGTTCCTTTTATACATTCTTCCTCTAGGTCTGACAATTAGGCAACTGATATATATTATAATTTTTATACTGATGATGTTCAGCATTATTGTTCTTTTAAACCTTCAGAGATGTCATCTTATAATAAGTTGTCATCTTTTATCAAGTGTGTGATCATCATCAAACAGTGTCTGTGTGACAACTACTTGAAACTGGCGGAAACCCTATCATCAACTCTGAAAGTCATGTCTCTGAACTAAAGCAGCGCCTTGGTGCGTTAGGCTCGTCCCTCCAGCCAAGCTGAAGAAACCTTAGCATTATCTTTGACTAGAGGATCATTAACTAATTGCCTCTTTCAGATTAGAAATACTGCCAAACTTTATAAATGACTTTCAAAATCTGAGTTGTAGATGATTGTTCATGTTTTTATTAAATCTCATTTAGACTATTGTTATAGCCTTCTTACCTGTTTAAACAAAAAAGTCCTCAACCATCTACAAGCAGTCCAGAACGCTGCTGCAAGACTCCTAACAAACACAATAGAGAGGCAACATGTGACCCCTGTTTTAATCTGTTTGGATTAGTTAGTTTAGAACCCATTTTAAAATGTTAGCTCTCACTTTCAGAGCCTTATGCGGTCAAGCTCCTGCAGACATCTCAGACCAGTTCTCCCAGTCTGAGGTCATCTGGTCAAAGGCTGCTGGTGGTGCCACCCACTCATTTCAAGACAAGAGGTTTTGAAATGCATTACCTGCTTCTTTACGTTGCCTTGACTCTATTGAGTCTTTTAAAAATCAGCTTAAGACTTACTTATTTAGACAGGCTATTTACCTAAGGAAGAGTATTAGGGCCATACAGGAGAAAAAATATTTGAGAGGGGAAGATTTTTTTTATTGTGCACTTCCAGAAAAAAGTCAAAATGTCAAGAAAAAAGTTGAAATACAATTTCGAAAAAAAAGTCGAAATGTCGAGAATAATGTTGAAATACAATTTCGAGAAAAAAGTTGAAATGTCAAGAATATTGTTGAAATACAATTTCGAGAAAAAAGATGAAATGTCGAGATTAATGTTGAAATACAATTTCATGAACCGAAATTTCGCCTTTTTTCTCAACATTTAAACTTTTTTTTCTAAATTGTACTCAACATTATTCTCGACATTTCAACTTTTTTCTCTGCATTTCGACTTTTTCCTCGAAGTGCATAATGAAAAAAAATCTTCCTCCTCTAAAAAAGATATTTTTATTTTTCTCCTGCCTGGCCCTAATACTCTTCCGTAATTAACTAGACTTGGGCTTGGTAGCATATTGACTAAGTTCTTTCTTGTGTTTTTCATGTTTTATGTTTGTTTTATGCTTCCTCTGTTTTATGCTTGTGTCTTTGTGTGTGTGGCTTTTGAAGCCCTTTGAGGCTTTTAACCTGTGAAAAATGCTATATAAATAAACTTTTCTTACTTACTTACTGACTAATTATTCCATGTCAAAATAGTAACCAAAAAACAACAACATAGAAACAAAATTCATTGGCAGCCAGGCAGTTTTCTCTGGCTCCATATTTCTGCCTGTTGCCATTGACGCTGCCATTGATCTCTGGTGCCGCGGTCCCCGCTGAGGTCAGAGTTGAGTCGTGCTCTGCTGCATGCCGGCAAACAGGCCCTGTCAGAGGACATGGTGTACAGCAGAATAGAGGACACAGTGAGGTGTGAAGGATGAAGGGCAAAGGGTACCAGAAAAACACATCAGAGAGCTGGAGGAGGAGGAGGAAGAGGAGGAGGAGTAGGAGGAGGAGGAGAAGAGGGTTTGAAAAACGGTGCCAGATCGTGTGGAGGGAAACATTCATCGAGGCAGGCTTTGAAGCTCCATTCAAAGCCAGATGGAGTCAAGCAGTGCCAGAGCCGTGAGACACATCGCACACCTCTCGCCAAAATTCAGCCTCAACGAGGAGCGAGCTGACGCCCCAGTCGAACACTCGCCCGGCACACTGAACACACATACACCTGCACGGGCCCCAAGGACAACTGCTGCTGGGAAAAGTGATACTTGAGCGAAAGACACGGAGACGGGACACACAACCACACTCACAGTCCTCGCTGCTCTCCAGGGTTGTGATTTGAGAACGGGGGATGAGACAAGTCCATGAAATGAGAGAGGTCACGACTAACACAGCTTGAGCGCTCCACTCCAAATTATGCTTCCAAGTCCCATTAATCCAATATACATGTCTGTGAAGATCCTATGGGTGAAGATGAATGCATGCCCACTCATTCACCCTGAATCTAGCTTTCATCTTCACGGCACATCGCGCCCATGCATCAGCTTTAAATCTGCACAGTCTGCTTTCACATAGAAACAAATAACATGGAGGAAGTGCCACGGATGAACCGTCATGTATGAAGTGCTTAAATGGATATAAGAGAGGAAATTTATCTCCATTCAAAAGAAGGACTTGTGACACAAAAAGGCAACGGACTGGTGTGGAGTCAACCTTAACCCTTGTGCTGTCTTCAGGTCAAGGAAGGAGGAACGGAAGAAAGGAGGAAAGAAGGAAGGAAGGAAGAAAGAAAAGAAGGAAGGAAGGGAGAAAGAAAAGAAGGAAGGGAGAAAGAAAAGAAGGAAGGAAGGGAGAAAGGAAGGAAGGGAGAAAAGAAAGAAGGAAGGAAGGAAGGGAGAAAAGAAAGAAGGAAGGAAGGAAGGAAGGAAGGAAGGAAGGAAGGAAGGAAGGAAGGGAGAAAAGAAAGAAGGAAGGAAGGAAGGAAGGAAGGAAGGAAGGAAGGAAGGGAGAAAAGAGGAAGGGAAGAAGGAAGGAAAGGAAAAAGAATGAAGGAAGGAAGGAAGGAAGGAAGGAAGGAAGGAATGAAGGAAGGAAGGAAGGAAGGAAGGAAGGAAGGAAGGAAGGAAGGAAGGAAGGAAGGAAGGAAGGAAGGAAGGGAGAAAACAAGGAAGGAAGGGAGAAAAGAGGAAGGGAAGAAGGAAGGAAGAAAGAAAGAAAGAAAGAAAGAAAGAAAGAAAGAAAGAAAGAAAGAAAGAAAGAAAGAAAGAAAGAAAGAAAGAAAGAAAGAAAGAAAGAAAGAAAGAAAGAAAGAAAGAAAGAAAGAAAGAAAGAAAGAAAGAAAGAAAGAAAGAAAGAAAGAAAGAAAGAAAGATAAATTCCCGTTGATGAGGTTTTTGTGTAACAAACATGGAGGATCTGAGAGCGAGATAGATTTAGTAGTTGAAAAAGGTGGAGTTGAATTGGTATTTTTTTTATCGTCATTTTTATCGTTATCGTGATAAATGCCAGAAATTATCGTGATACATTTTTTAGTCCATACCGCCCATCCCTAGTACCAAGTGGGAAGAAACGTGACTGTATGAGCACTTGATTTTTGATATGAAAGAATATTCAGCTATTTTTTTGTTTGTTTGTTTCCACTTCTTCCCAGTGGCTGGAAACATACGCTCAGCCCTGCGTCGTTCCCGACCCGTCTTCCCCGGTGAAACGGCGGTTGGGTTATAAAGCAGACGTATCCCACAAATGACCCGTTTCTGGAGTGTAAAAACAAACTTCCTCTCTCACCGTACCAGAACCCACTCCTTGGTTTGGTTGAGCCTCTCGTTTGCGGGAACGTTTATACGTAAACGCGTTCTTAATTAGTGAGGCTCTAAAATCCTGCGGTACTTTCCCAGTCATGCTGCTATAAATAGGTTTTAGTAGTTAGGAGTTAGGGAAAGGTATTGTACTTGACTCTCTCTCAACTTCTTTGTTGTTTGTGTGTGAGAGGGGATGAAAGACGTACGCCTACGTAACCCGCATGGCTGAGAGATGGCCCCCTCCTCCCCCCCAAACCTCCCAATGCAGAAGCAGAAGCAGCAGAAGCATCATTCATAGCAGCACAAGTAAAGAGCATAGGCCAAAGTCTACTACACCAGGCAAGACCCCAGCTGCAGACCGTCCCTGAGACAATCCAGCACATAAAAGTGGGATGGAAGATGCCGAAAGGAAAAGCATACACGGAACAACACAACTTATTTGAGGAAATATAGTGGACGGAAACATCTGTAGTGAGTATGGGTTGGAAATCCCAAAGTCAAGGTGGGAGATACCTCCATGAGTGGTGGAGAATGAAAGTCCTGTGGGACTTCCAGATCCAGACTCATAAACTGGTGGTGATGAACCAACCAGACATTGTGGGGGGTCGACAAACTCCACAAGAAAGCAATGGAAGCAGTGAATGCAGAGCAGTGGACACTTAAAGTCTCTAGTGACGATGGCGGCTGATCTCCATGATATGGTTGGTCTCTCTGGCCTGGCTTTAGACTGGTTTCATTCTTACCTTTCTGGCAGAAGTTTCAGTGTCTTTGCAAACCAGATCATGTCAGAATCCACAAGCCTGTCATGTGGGGTACCTCAAGGTTCAGTTCTGGGTCCTATCCTGTTCCTTTTATACATTCTTCCTCTAGGTCTGACAATTAGGCAACTGATATATATTATAATTTTTATACTGATGATGTTCAGCATTATTGTTCTTTTAAACCTTCAGAGATGTTATCTTATAATAAGTTGTCATATTTTATCAAGTGTGTGATCATCATCAAACAGTGTCTGTGTGACAACTACTTGAAACTGGCGGAAACCCTATCATCAACACTGAAAGCCATATCTCAGAACTAAAGCAGCGCCTTGGTGCGTTAGGCTCGTCCGTCCAGCCACGCTGCAGAAACCTTGGCATTATCTTTGACTCTAGAGAATCAATAACCAATTGCCTCATTCAGATTAGAAATACTGCCAAACTTTATAAATTACTTTCAAAATCTGAGTTGTAGATGATTGTTCATGTTTTTATTTAATCTCATTTAGACTATTGTTATAGCCTTCTTACCTGCTTAAACAAAAAAGTCCTCAACCATCTACAAGCAGTCCAGAACGCTGCTGCAAGACTCCTAACAAACACAATAGAGACATCCTGTGACCCCTGTTTTAATCTGTTTGGATTGGTTAGTTTAGAACCCATTTTAAAATGTTAGCTCTCACTTTCAGAGCCTTATGCGGTCAAGCTCCTGCAGACATCTCAGACCAGTTCTCCCAGTCATCTGGTCAAAGGCTGCTGGTGGTGCCACCCACTCATTTCAAGACGAGAGGTTGTGAAATGCATTACCTGCTTCTTTACGTTGCCTTGACTCTATTGAGTCTTTTAAAAATCAGTTTAAGACTTACTTATTTAGACAGGCTATTAACCTAAGGAAGAGTATTGGGGCCATGCAGGAGAAAAAATATTTGAGAGGGGAAGATTTTTTTTTATTGTGCACTTCCAGAAAAAAGTCAAAATGTCGAGAAAAAAGTTGAAATACAATTTCGAAAGAAAAAGTCGAAATGTCGAGAATAATGTTGAAATACAATTTTGAGAAAAAAGTTGAAATGTCGAGAATATTGTTGAAATACAATTTCGAGAAAAAAGATGAAATGTCGAGATTAATGTTGAAATACAATTTCATGAACCGAAATTTCGCCTTTTTTCTCAACATTTCAACTTTTTTTTCTAAATTGTACTCAACATTATTCTCGACATTTCAACTTTTTTCTCGAAGTGCATAATGAAAAAAAATCTTCCTCCTCTAAAAAAATATTTTAATTTTTCTCCTGCCTGGCCCTAATACTCTTCCCTAATTAACTAGACTTGGGCTTGGTAGCACATTGACTATGTTCTTTCTTGTGTTTTTCATGTTTTATGTTTGTTTTATGCTTCCTCTGTTTTATGCTTGTGTCTTTGTGTGTGTGGCTTTTGAAGCCCTTTGAGGCTTTTAACCTGTGAAAAATTCTATATAAATAAACTTTACTTACTTGACTGGTGTGGAGTCAACCTTAACCCTTGTGCTGTCTTCAGGTCAAGGAAGGAGGAACGGAAGAAAGGAGGAAAGAAGGAAGGAAGGGAGAAAGAAAAGAAGGAAGGAAGGGAGAAAGAAAAGAAGGAAGGGAGAAAGAAAAGAAGGAAGGAAGGGAGAAAGGAAGGAAGGGAGAAAAGAAAGAAG
Source organism: Cololabis saira (assembly GCF_033807715.1). Lineage (NCBI taxonomy): Eukaryota > Metazoa > Chordata > Actinopteri > Beloniformes > Belonidae > Cololabis > Cololabis saira. The sequence goes on along the minus strand of NC_084593.1, from coordinate 38,154,943 downwards.
GAAGGAAGGAAGGGAGAAAAGAAAGAAGGAAGGAAGGAAGGAAGGAAGGAAGGAAGGAAGGAAGGAAGGAAGGGAGAAAAGAAAGAAGGAAGGAAGGAAGGAAGGAAGGAAGGAAGGAAGGAAGGAAGGAAGGAAGGAAGGAAGGAAGGAAGGAAGGAAGGAAGGAAAGGAGAAAAGAAGGAAGGAAGGGAGAAAGGAAGGAAGGAAGGGAGAAAAGAAGGAAGGAAGGAAGGAAGGAAGGAAGGAAGGAAGGAAGGAAGGAAGGAAGGAAGGAAGGAAGGAAGGAAGGAAGGAAGGAAGGAAGGAAGGAAGGAAGGAAGGGAGAAAAGAAGGAAGGAAAGAAGGAAGGGAAATAGAAGGAAGGAAGGAAAGAAGGAAGTAAGGGAGAAAGGAAGGAAGGAATGGAGAAAAGGAAGGAAGGGAAAAAAGAAGGAAGGAAAGAAGGAAGGAAGGAAGGAAGGAAGGAAGGAAGGAAGGAAGGAAGGAAGGAAGGAAGGAAGGAAGGAAGGAAGGAAGGAAGGAAGGAAGGAAGGAAGGAAGGAAGGAAGGAAGGAAGGAAGGAAGGAAGGAAAAGAGAAACAAGGAAAGAATGTATGAGGGGAGAAAAGAGGAAGGGAGAAGGAAGGAGAGAGGAGGAGGAAAGAAGGACAGGAGAATTAGGTCATTTTGACCCAAAGACAGTACAAGGGTTAAAAAAAAGCTTGATGGTGAAGCAAGCAAGTGTTTTTGAAGTTCCTGAAACAGATGGGTGCACAGTGTGTAATAGAAGACAAAATGAGGAGTGCAAGAGATGGAGATAAAGAGATTGTGTGGAACAGTGTGGATTCAGGAACGACGGATGGGCGGGTGCTGCGTTCACAGTAAAACACTGCAGACAGAAAACTGTCAGTGGATCCAAAAATAATGTTACAACTCTGTCAGGTTCAGACGACGACTGCTTTGTTCGGCTGCTGTCTTTATCTTTATCTGGTCTTTTTTCTTACTGTCTTGTGATGACTGAGTGTATGTGCATGTACAAAAAACACAAATCTTAATTAAAATAGTCTGATTTCATTTTTTTTAATTACAAAGGCCAAAGCATTTCTGCTTTACTAATTAACTAAGACTCTGCTTTTTTGTGTCTTATATTGAAGTATTTCCTTTATAATGAGGCACAGAGTATGAGATGTGTTTTAACTGCTTTATAGTCAAACTGCTTGAGGATGACTGATCTTCAAGTGGACTTGTGTGTTGGTGTGTGAGGTTGTGTTTGTAATCGACTGCCCGGAGCCCTGAGGCTTGAAGGAGATCAAGGAAGGACAGTTTCATTGCAGAGCTGCAGTGAAAGCAAAGGCCTCGGTGTTTGCTTTGTCGTCTCTTTGTAACATTGCAGGTTCAAGGGTGATTCAAAATACCTGAATGGTTGGGATTCGTGTTGCATGGACCAGAGAGAAAAATAAATAAATTTCACGGCAGGATCCACACTCGCCTTGGCATTGCTTCTCTTTCCTGGCGTACATTCCCTTTGCTATCCTAGCTTGCAGGGAAAGGTCAGAAAAGGTTAAACATTTGAAATCAAACATTTCTGGCTGCACCACGGAGCAGTAACACATATTGTCCGTGTGGCTCCGGCCTAAGTAACCTTTTCAGAAGTTCAACTTAAGCATTAACTTTATGTAAAGACAACTGTCCTCGGGCAGGAAGAACATGCCAGTGGACTTTGATGTGGCACATGAATATATAAGGCTTCACCAGCAGCGGTTTATGAAACTGGTGGAGGAAGAAAGGTGCCAGCTTGGCTTTTTGTTGCACAGCCGAAAGTACAGTAACTTCTTCAAATAACAGAAGGGAAGAAAATGTTGGAGCGTGCACTTCAGTTTGCAGCGTGTCAATACAGTTGTTACTGAGGAGGAAAGTATCAGGACTGAAATGCTCGGTCAGGAGGGTAGGGAGGTCAGGCAGGCGAGGAGGAAAACCATCCGCTGGAAAGAACCAAAAACAGCCAGAGGCCACAGTAAAGAAGAGCGGGCTTGTGATTTATGCCAATTTCGCAAGTGTTTGACAGTTCAACTAAGAGGAAAAACTGAGAAAGTTATCAGAGTAATGATAATAAGGCCGAGAACTTCTGTGTTTGTGAGAGAGAACGAGGTAGCGGCCTGAGAAAGGATGGAAATGCTCGGAAATAAAACAACTCTTACAGCAAGTGCGAAGCGGAAGATGGCTTAAAGAGAAGATGACAAAGAATGCGTGAGTGTGCTGGTGTTTTAAGTGTAAAATTGGACGAATCCCTGATCGCACCAGCACACAGAAGACAGCAGGAGCGACCAAAGAAAGTGAATGAGCTAAGACAGCTTTCTGCAAGACTCATTTAAGATTCATAGAATAATTTTTCGCTTATTCCTCTTCAAATAGACAAGTTCAATACTCATGCAGTCAAACATAGACAGAGCTCGTAACATTATTTCTCTTTGCAGGCGTGTTTTTGGGTACACACGTGCACATGGACATGGTCATCTTTCACTTCAAAAGTAGCTTTTATTCTTTGTAGATGGAGGAATCTCTCATCTTTCAACCCTTTACAGCACAACGTTTAATTACAGTGATAAAGAAAATACGATTATTGATTAATACCAGACGTTGAAATGGAAAGTGTTGAAGTGATGTATTCTTCTTAGCGCCAGTAGCCCGGGAGGTCATTATTAAACAAACGATAGGTGGGACAGTGTGCTGTTTGTTCTGTTTGAAAGGTAATAGTGGTAAAAAAAGAGTGAATTCAATGGGTTATTTGACCATAACAGGGAACAAATATCCTTCAGCCTTGTTTAAACATCCTACACGAGCGACTTAAACGCAGCGTGCCAAGCTTTTGTCTGGCTCCTGCAGGACGCTGCAAACTTTGGAAGTAAAAGAGTCGGTGAGATGGAAAAACAGTCTGCCAGCATGATTGTTACAAGATCCAATTTATTCTCATGTTCAACACTTAGTCTGACCTTTTCATCTTTAAGAGTGAGCAAATGTATGCCCAATCTTACCAAACCTCTCATTGTTGCGCTGCACAATGGGGTTTTTGCTCAGTTCAGAGCAAACGGGAAGAATGGCTTGTCCGTCAAGTTTTCCTTTGCTTTAAGGATTTCTAAGAGTTTCATTTAAGGCTAAGCAGCAATTAATTAAAATGGACTGCTCCTTTGCCGTTAGATTATTTTCTTCTTTGAAGCAGGACACTGTGAATTAAAAAAAAAAAATGAATATAAAGGCCCCATCAAATTTAACTGAGTGGTAAGTCTCTCGATATAGGGCAGTGACAAAGTCTGGTTCTTCTATTTTTGCTTTTTTGTCACACACACATGTATCAGATCATCAAGCAATTGTTAATATCAGACAAAGATAACCTGAGTGAATAAAATAGAAATAGAAATAGAGAAATAGAAAGCCTTTATTATCATAATACTAGTACAATGAGATTAGGCAGCAGCTCCGTAAAAGTGCACACATGCAAAGACTGTGTAAACAAAGACTGTGTAAACAACAAAATAAGAAACAGGAAACATAAATATATATATATACACTATGAAAATGAGTGAATGAGAGAATAATATTGCACATGAATGAGTGAAAGAATATTGCACTTGAATGGATGGAAGAATATTGCACATAAATGAGTAAAGAATATTGCACATAATGTATGAAGAATATTGCACAGTATGTGCAATATATACAAATGATGAATTCATTTAAGGTAAAAAAAAAAAAAACAACAAAAAGACAAATCAAGTCAACCAGGCTTTATTTGAAAATGATAAATCATGAAGTAATTACCCATTAAACTGATTAAGCACAATTAAGCCATTTCTAAGGCTTTGGGATGTCGATGAATTACAGTGAAAACCATTATCTACAAATGGGGGAAACATGGAAGAGAGCGAACTCTCCCAGGAGCAACCGGATCTACCACAATCACTCGTACAGCAGGTCACAAAAGAACCCAGGACGAGCTTTAACGCTCACTTTCCTCGGTTACGGCCAGAGTTCATGATTCAACTGGAAGAAAGAGAATGGCATCTAAGAGTTCCCAGATGAAAACCACCTCTCATCAAACAGAACATCATGATGATCCCCAAGACTTTTGAGGAGATATTCTGACAGAGATGGGAGACCAGAGCAAGACGACACTTCCACATGTAAGAAAAATTCAATGCCAAACCTTGTTGATAACCAAAATCCCCGATCTGAGAATCCAAACTCAAACCAAGCATCTCATGCTGACGTCAGAGCATCATCATATGTGATAAAACTGTTAAAGTTGTTAATGTCGACTCATCAATGACATTAACTTAGTAGCCAATGGGCTAGGAGATCTCGATTATGTCCCGCCTCCCCGCTGCAGATTGAAACTCATTTCAACTCATTTGGGTTTAACTGCAACCACACGGTTCAGAACATGACTGACTCAAGATAGTCCTAAATCACACAAAAACTACAGTTTTTAAGTGCTTAACAGGCATGGCATGACAATGTGATCACTCGTGACCAGTGGGATTAATTAATCAGCCTTGTGAACTAAGATCAGCATCATACAGCAGCTTAATGAAAGCCCTCCACACATTGATGGGGGGTCTTTCTTGTTATCGCCACAAATGTGGCACAGCTTGGCGGTGGCATGCTGGTGAATGTGACGCTCCAGAGTGATTATTTTCAATTACAGTTTCGTAGCACAGTGTGCACGGACGATGGACCGGCGGTCAGTCCCGGGTTTACCCAGCATCCCGTCTGATGACGGCCGGGACTGTCTCCAGCCGCCTGTGAGGCTGAGCAGATCGAAGCAGGTTTAGGAACTGGATGCTCGGATGTTTTTACACCACAATAGGAGTGTTGCACTCTCCTGGCTTTCATCTTACCTCACTGACCGTCAACAGTTTGTCCAACTACAGAACCATAATCCGGGTGCACGGGTGTCACAATGGGTGTCCCCCAGGGTCAGTACTGGGTTCCACTTCTCTTCACCATCTACCTCCTACCCCTAGGTTCAATTCTCCGTCACCATGGGGTCCATTTTCACACTTACGCCGATGACACTCAGATATATATCTAGTCCAACCCCACCGCTGCCATTCCTCCCGCTTCCCTCACCACCTGCCTACACGACATCAATAACCTGGATGAGCAATAACTTCCTAAAACTCAACGGCAATAAAAACTGAGGCTCTTCTCATCGGCTCCAAATCCACCCTCACCAAGTCACAACCGTCTCCCGCCCTTCCCATCATCATCGACGGCTTCCCGGTACCCTTTTCCCCCACGTCAAGAGCCTCGGCGTCATTCTGGACAGCACACTCTCATTTGCACCTCACATCCACAACATCACCCGGACTGCATTCTTCCACCTCCGCAACATCTCCAGACTCCGTCCAGCACTGTCCCAATCCAGCACCGAAATTCTGGTCCACTCATTCGTCACATCCCGTATCGATTACTGTAATGCTCTCCTCACTGGCCTCCCAACCAAACTCACCAACAAACTACAACTCATTCAGAACTCGGCCGCCCGGATCATCACCCGCACCAAGTCATCTGACCACATCACCCCCGTCCTCATCCAACTCCACTGGCTCCCAGTCCAATACCGCATCACCTATAAAAACCTCCTCCTCACCCACAAAGCCCTTCACAACCTAGCCCCCACCTACCTCTGTGACCTACTGAAAGAATACACCCCCTCCCGCACCCTCCGCTCAACCTCTGAAAGGCGCTGCTAAATAAATGAATTATTATTAATTATTAATAAAATGTTGATACGGCAGCATCCCTGATAAAGACAGTCCAGGTGTCTCCTCCCACTGGCACAGCAGATGGGCTGAGGTTTGGGGTCATGTCAGTTCATGAAACGAGAGAGAGAGAAACAATCATGACCGAAGAGGAAGAGGAATCCTGAAGCTCCAAGCTTTTTACTTAAAAATCCCAGGCCATTGACTCCCCTCCCTTCAGGTCAGGGTGGACACGTTACAACGGACTGTCAGATTTCAAGTGTGAAAGCGTCTCTGGATTAAAAACGCACACCAATCCTGTATGTGCCCTATTTGGACTCGCTCCTGAAACGCACACCTTTAAAGGCAAAGCTCAGGTAATCATAGCTTTTTCCTCCTTGATTGCCAGACGTTTCATCCTTCTTTCCTGGAAAGAACAAGCTCCACCTAACTTCACCAGGTGGATTAGAGATGTTATGCATTTTTTGAAGCTGGAGAAAATGAGATACACCCTTAAAGTTCCTCACAAAATTTTAGGAAAATTTGGGCTCCCTTTTTGGAGTATTATGAAAATTTACAAACACCACTGAATGACGACTAGAATATTATTCTCAGAGTGAGGCGGCAGGCTTTCCCTCATGATATCCTCATTATTATTTTTTGCAATTTACTGTAATAGTACACCCCCCCCCCCCCTTCTTTCCTCTTTTTTTATTTTACTTTATTTTTTTATTTATTTTATTTTTATTTTTTTATTTATTTTTTTTTCTCTTTTAATTTTAAAATTTAAACATTTATTTTTTACACTGGAGTAATGGGCAATCATTTTTATGTGCATCTGGACTCTAAGGGACAATGGGGATTGTAGGGAAGGGTTGGGGTGGGTAGTGGGTAGTGGGTGAGGGATCTTGTATACTTGTAAATATTTGAATGTTACAGCCCACGCTATGCTTGTATTCTTTCTCTATAACCTTTAATGCTGTGAACATATGTATATTCTGTGTATAACCAATAAAAATTTCTAAAGAAAAAAATGCACAAACTCACTGGCACTAAACAGGCTGAGCAGGACATGTATTCTGAAATGTGAAGGCACATTTGGCTGGACGCCACTTGTGCAGCACAAACATCATCTCAAGCAGCAAACATCGAAATCTCCTTAAATCCTTTTCCCAGAAAGTGTATTTCTTTGCTGTAACTAAGCCAATCACATCTTACAATCTTCACCGCTGTGAGTGGCATACTGTTTTAATTCAGCCAGGAGGCAGAGGATTAGGTTTCCAGAAACACCGTTTTACATCTAAAGAGGGACTAAATATTAGTAAACAAAAGCTGATTTGAGCCGAGGCAGAAACTGCTGCAAGGACCGCGGTGGGAGGCTCCAAGGAAGGGGAGCGTTAACCTGCTAATTGGCAGGAAACCTGTCAGCAAGTTGTTAGGCTAAGTTGATGATGAAGCACTCCTCGTCCCCGAAAGACAGTTTACCGTGTATCATAATTAGAAAAGTACCCGACAAATTATAGACTGTTTTATGCCATTTAAATGGATACGACTGAATATCATTCATTGCAATTATAGGAGTTGGCACGATTTCCTTATGTCTTTATGAACATCTGTGACGTGCACTGGTCAGCACACCTATCATAGGCTTACAGGTTTTATTTTACGTGAGATCTGTCCTGAAAAAAATGTAAACTCGGTCACAAATTACACCCAGGAACCCCTGGAGCAACCGTGTGACCTCATTAGGGGGAACCTGAGGGGGAAACTCATGTTTGAGATGACGACAGCAAGAACAAATATTAAAAAGAGATGTACATCAATTAAGGCAAGAGAAATATGGAATAGTTGTGACAACGACCTAAAAATGTGCAGTTCTATCTACAAGTTTAAGAAAATGTTTAAAGAAAATATTGTAAATAAATATAAAACACTATAACTATAAAGTATATTATCAAAAACATTCTATAATGTGAAACGTCAATTTTATATTTTGTCTTATTTATTTTTTGTCTTCTTTATGCATTGTTTGTTTCCACGGATTAATGCTAATGTTTCAGATTTAAGCTGATCACAAGAGAAAAAGGGTAAGCACTATAAGCTACGGCTTCAGCCTACACCTTTTTTCGGCAAAAGGAATGTTTTTTTTTTTACTTTTTTCATGTTGTTTTGTAAAGTAACTTGTACAATGACCGAAATAAAGACGATTCATTCATTAGAGAGCGCTCACACGAGCACACAGCAAAGTGGGGTCACAACCCCCCACACCTCGCCCAGGTGGTTTAGAAACAGAAAGATAATAAGCCAATAAAAAACTGTATATCAGCGCTATGAACTCCGAGCTTCAGGGTTGGTCTGCTGAATCATGAGATTCTGTTAGGAGTTGTAGCCACGATGGTGGACGTACTTCGTAAGGAGATGAAGAGATGCTTAAACATGGAAGTTTACTTGTACAAGAAGTAGAAAAAGACTGAGTGAAACTAATGTACATTCTTAGCACCAGCACATTCTCCACTGTCAGTCCAGCAGTCTGGAGATGAGAAGGCAAAGTTGTACCAAAGTGAAGGCAGTGTTGCGTTCAAGTGGGTACCAAGTAGGAATGGGCGATATTTTACCGTTCACAATATACCGTCAAAAAAATTCCTCACGATAAGAATTTGTCATTTCGCGGTAAAAACGATAAATTCCCGTTGATGACGTTT
>NC_084593.1:38111521-38144021 GCF_033807715.1 Cololabis saira | reverse complement strand
TGGCATCTCCGTGCCCACCGGCGAGAGGCAGAGGCCGGGCCGCGGCGGCTCAGGCGCTCTCAGGGATCAGAGACACAGAGGAGAGTAATTAATCCAGCAGGAAGGGAGGCACGGTTGCAGGACATTCTGTGCACTTCAGGGCAGCGCTCGTGTGTGTGTGTGTGTTGGATTACATTATTGGAAAAAGATAGGTTGTTTTTTCTATCTGCATTAAACTGGTGGGGGGGGTCTGGTCCAGAGCACAAGGTTAGGCTGTAGTGTGTGGTGTATATAATTGTGTGGGTAGATGAGCTCCCTAAATAAACAGAGCTTGGGTGCATGCAGGAGCAGCCAGAGGCAGCATGTACAAGACTGTCCTTGAACTCTGGGGTCGTACCCCGCGAACACGCGCCCCCGGCAGTCTGAGGCCCCGCAGAGGCAGGAGAGGAGAGGGGGAGGCTGAGGAGAGCCCTCTCAAACCTGCGGAAGGGGCGTGGACCGTTATTTCAGCTCCTTTGTCTGAGTAAATTCCTTGTCTGCGTCATTACTTAGGACAATCACTTAACTCTAATCGTCTGCGGACGGGCGGAGAGGACTCGGAGTCCAGATTAAATTGCATTCACCTTGATAAAGGAGTCTCGCAGTCAAGTGTGAGGGAAATGAGAGGCGTGCAGGAGGTGGACGTGTAAAGCAGGTGGGGTCTCCATCAGAGCTGGACGCTAATTAGGCCGATCCGTTACCAAGTCTGACATGCTTAATGTTACGGGGAAGAGCGATTAGGGCGGCGTGGAGCCCGGCTGTTTTTGTTTCCTTGATCCATGACGTCTAACCAGAGGCTGTGGCTCCATGCACCATTAGCCCCGGCCTTGCTGCCGTACATACGTTTCTGTAGCTTAATAAGATAACTGAGGGGTATAGACCTGGAGTCGGCAACCCGCGTTCTCTTTAGCGCCGCCCTAGTGGCTCCCTGGAGCTTTTTCAAAAATGTTTGACCTTTTTTTCCTTTCTTTTTCCTCTTTCTTTTCTTCTTTTTTCTTCTTTTTTCTTCCTTTTTCCTTTTTTAATCTCGACATTTTGACTTTTTTCTCGACATTTCGACTTTTTTCTCAACATTTCGACTTTTTTCACGACATTTCGACTTTTTTCACGACATTTCGACTTTTTTCTCAACATTTCGACTTTTTTCACGACATTTCGACTTTTTTCTCGACATTTCAACCTTTTTCCTCAACATTTCGAGTTTTTTCTCAACATTTCAACTTTTTTCCTCAACATTTCGACCTTTTTCCTCCACATTTCAACTTTTTCCTCGACATTTCGACCTTTTTCCTCAACATTTCGACTTTTTTCTCGACATTTCGACCTTTTTCCACAACATTTCGACTTTTTTCTCGACATTTCAACTTTTTTCTCGACATTTCGACCTTTTTCCTCGACATTTCGACCTTTTTCCTCAACATTTCGACTTTTTTCTCGACATTTCGACCTTTTTCCTCAACATTTCGACTTTTTTCTCGACATTTCGACCTTTTTCCACAACATTTCGACTTTTTTCTCGACATTTCAACCTTTTTCCTCAACATTTCGACTTTTTCCTCAACATTTCGACCTTTTTCCTCAACATTTCGACCTTTTTTCTCAACATTTCACCTTTTTTCTCGACATTTCGACTTTTTTCTTGAGGTGCATAATGAAAAACAAAAACTTCCCCCAGTTATAACTAATATAGATACATGCAGCATGTGTTGCCTTCATTCTAAGGCTTATACAAGACTTTTCATTTTTTGCGGCTGCAGACATATTTGTTTTTTAGGTTTTTGGTCCAATATGGCTCTTTCAACATTTTGGGTTGCCGACCCCTGGTATAGACAAAAAGGCTCCGGTGCCGAGGACCTGCTCTGAGTACCTGGTCCTCGGGGTATTTGCGTGAGGGTATTAATTGGCAAGGCCAGCACGATTACAGCACAGATGAAGCTGAAAAAGTAACATGTCAAGCATCCTGGATGTTGGGAGCAGAAGAAAGCTGGATGTTGCAGCAGAGGTGATAAACGAGTGGATCCTCATGTGTGAGTACACGAGGAGGAAGAGTGTTCCCTGATAGCTCAGTCCTTCGAGACGGGTGTCTCTTTGATTTGTGTCGTTCAGCCTCTCAGCTGTTCCAAGGTGCAAAGCTGCCAGCAAATTAGTTATACGCTGAGAGAAGTGTGGCGTCTGCAGCCCTGTTAACCACCGCGGGACGCAGACATCCTCACAGCCTCAAAGCCAGCGTGATAATAGCATTATCTTAACCAAACTCATGTAGCTGGAGAGCACTAAGTTCATAAGAAGTGACCCTTTTTCTCATGTGATTTACACTCCTTTAGCAGTGCTACATGCAGATTACGTAGGCTACACTCAGTACTCGAGTTGTAAAACAAAATCAGGGGGGGTGGTGGATTTTATCATATGGGGACAGATAATTTGTGCTGATTACAAATAATATAATATATTACAAATAATAGCAGTGACCAAAACACCTGCAGAAATACTGCAGGAATGACATAGCAGCAGTTAAATGCAGCCTTCTGTAAGCTTTAAATATCCACTGGGCTTACATCAAAACACTTAAAGAAGCATGAGGCTCCTTTTAAGAAATGAGACTCTCTAGCGCCACCCTTCACCACGACGGCCGTTGGGGGTACTGCAGCCAACAGTGAAGCCGGCACGGGAGAACGGGGAGAACGTGCATGCAGCGTCATGTGACGTCACATCCGCAGGACAGCGCGGGAAATTCGGGACCGAATTGCAGCACATTTTGCAGCACAGAACCTGTTCAAGGCAAAGGAGAGATACACTAGAGGAAACATTCTTTTGGGTTTGGAACGCTTCATCTGACATTATTACTAGAAAACTTAAAATGTATACAGATTTTTTTCATAAATCTTGCCACAATCCGGCCTCAAGCTCCTTTAAAAAACAGTTTTCTGAACGTATCAATATGACTCTGTCCTTCACAGGATAAGTAAAATGGATCACTGCAAAATCTCAAAATAAGAATATTTGTCCTATTTCTAATTAAAATGTCTCATTTTAGTAAAAAAATCTTATTACACTTAAAACAAGACTCATCACTGGAAAAAACAACAATTTTCACCTGTTTCAAGTAGATTTTCACTTGAAATAAGTTGAAAAATTTGCCAGTGGAACAAGATTTTTTTGCTTGTAATAAGAAGATAAATCTTGTCCCACTGGCAGATTTTCCTACTTATTTCAAGTGAAAATTTACTTGAAACAGGTGAAAATTGTCAAATAAGTTATTTTTCTGGTGTTATTTTTCTGATGATGACTCTAAATGTTGAAATAGCAGTAAAACCACATTCATTGATGAAATGACATAAGGGATGGAAAGGGGGGATGACAGTTTTACAGGGGGATGATTGGACCGTTTTTATTTCAGGGGGGATGCCATCCCCCCTCATCCCCCCTCAACTCCAGTACTGGCTACACTCCAATATCAGCACTTCTCCACATCTTGGGTCTGGGTGAGTCAGCCCTCTGGACCGGTGTTCTCACCTTTCACTTACTTCAATTCACACCTGTATGTCGGATGTGCTGCCACTCGTTCCCCTTTCACCACCATCCGCTCTGTGAAAGCAGCACCCCGCCCCTCACGCCCGCTCCCTTCCTGCCCCATCCATCCACACACAGTCCCTCAACCTTTTAATGTCACCAACATTAAAGTACTTCCTGGAATTATAAATGTTTTATAAGGATTCTCTCCCACTCTGTTTTTTTGAAGGGTAAATACAAAGAGGAAGGGAAAGAGGGGTTCTCAGACTCCCTCTCGACTTCATCTCCATATCTGTCAGTCGGCTCTCGCCTCCACTGTGACCTCTCATCTTTATTCGTCCCTGATCACCTCTCCTCTTTCATCCGGTCTCCTCTTCATCCCTTCATCTCGCCTTCCTGGAAAACCTGCTTCATTAAAATCTGGTAATCTCTCGATTTAGTGAGAGGAACCGTCTCCGGATAGATATAAACCGTCACGGCCTTCAGAAAATATGACAGAGTGCCGTGCATCGATAGGTGCGCCGGTATCTTTGATCAAAATTTCAAGCAGCCCAAACACATCTAAGAGGGAGTGTGGGGGATGGGGGATGGGGGGGGTTGCTGGTTGCACTTTAAAATGACTTAACTCTTCTGCTGCACTGCTGAATCCTACATTTGGCCGCGGGCCTGTAGATGATTGTGTTTCCTGTGCTGTAATAGCTGTCCTTCCTCCGGGACCGCGTGCTGCTCAGCGTCTCTGGCGCCCCTCGGCTCCGCTGCTGATTGGTCCTCCTTCTTGACAAAATGGGTCAGGTTGCGCAGGCTGCAAGTGTGACACCTCCCTCTACCTGTATTCAAGAAGGTTGTGTTGTGTCGCTGCATGAAACCACCCACCGTCGAAGAGGAAGAGGAGGATGCAGGGAATTGTAAAGACGTAAACATGCAGTCGTGTAAAGTTGAAGCTCTGTCTTTTCATCCCAGTTGGGGGGAAATGTTGAAACGGTATCTGATCACCAAGGATCTTTTCAGTAAAGTAAATACAAATATATTTAGGCAAATCTATGGGGCTGATACAGCCTCAGATGAAGAACAGCATATCATTATTTCATTGTGCCATAAATTATTCAACAAAAAAAAATGAAGCCAAATGGGGAAAAAACACTGGGCAACCCCGCCGTGTTTCCTTTACACTTGTTCACAAAGGAAAATGAGGGTAGCATCCTTTTCTTTTAGGAGGTGTAACTCTCTGAGTCCTCTCTCTGTGTATCTACTCCTGCGAGACTTCTTTTCAAAACAATGAAAGAGAAAATCTCGACTTTGGAGAAAACGGACAAAAATACGCTCAGTCTTTGACAAATGACTGCCGTCGCTGCACTGCTGCAAAGATAGGCAGCTGACGATCATTCAAATGACCATTCAAAGGCAAACCGCTTATATAGTGCAGTAATGCACACTGATTAAGTAGAGTTATAGCTCAACTACATCGTGTTAATTAGGCCAAAAACATCTGGATTTTTGATTAGATTAACCGACTACAGTACGTCTCATCCAGTGATGCTGGAGACTTGCAAATGGAAATTAAAACCCCTGAGAACTCAGGAGCTGTTAATCATCATCTCAAGATGAATTGATCATCAGTTTGTTTTATAAAATCAGGTGCTTTGTTTTTCATTGTTTTTTTAGTGTTGAGATTTATGTAAACACAAAGCCGAGAAAAAAAAGGCATAAGTAGGTAAAAGATGTTGCTGGGAGAGAATTAGGATAGTGTTTCCAGAGAATTTGGAGTTCAACGTTTCACCTCGAGAAAGACATAAGTGGAAAGCATTCAGCAGAGTTTCTAACCATGTCTGCAGTCGGAATAACAGAAAATATGTCCAAAGGTCAGACCGTGAAGAAAAAGGAAATAAATACAGAGAAATAACAGAGGAAAAAAAGAAACAAGATCGAAATCTCCGGCCGTACATTCCAGTCTGAAAAAGGCTGCTGGCGTTCTCAAAACTGCAATGTTTTAAATAAAAAACTTCTGTAACAATGTCCTCGGGACAGATACGGCCAAAGTGAAGTATGTTTGTCTTTAATGCCCCGCTCCGGGTCTGGCGTCTCATACTGTTGGACACGGCAGCGGAGGGATGATGATTTGGAGTATTCAAGGCAGGTGTACGGCACAATCCAACAACGTGGTGATCTAAAGCTCTCTACAGAGACACTAAAACATCATCACATAGGAGAAAATAAGAAGTATGATTTAAAATTTTAAAAAAAGAAAGAAGAAAAAAAGAACAATCGATAAAAACAGTGGTTAAAATAGGAGTTTTGAAAATGAGTTAAAAAGATTTGGAGCTTTACTTCACACTGCAAAAACAGCCCTGCTAAAAATAAGCCTAATATTCCTAAATCTAGTCAAATTTGTCTTATTATGGGCAAAAATATCTCTGCCAATGGAGTAAAGCTTGAGTTATGGTTCTGCGTCAAAACAACGCCGTCACCTGCACCGTCACTGACGTGCACCTCCCAAAAATTGTAACTACACGTCGAGGCGACGCAGACCACATGCAGACTGAAAGGGCTGTGATTGGTTCACTTGGTGGCAACGCATTTCCGGTTTCCGGTTTGAAGCAGTCGTGAACTTTCAGCGCTCTTTGCTTCGTTTATGTGTGATTTTTTTTTGTTTTGGTTTTTTGCACAATAGTTGTCCTTATCTCTTTGATTCACCGCAAAAAGTTGGATAAACCATTCAGAAAAAGATTGCTAATTAGCGGTCGCGGGGGGTACTGCACGCGACGAAATGGAGTGACGGAGAAGTCCGAAGGGTTCACGACGGCGTCACAGTGACGGCATGTGCTCTGTGTTGGTTTGACGCAGAACCATAATTCAGCCTTAAGAAAGATTTTCTTGACTAGAACAATTAAAATCAGCAAAATAGTCTGAAAACAGGCTTGTTTTTTCTTGAAACAAGGCGTTTTAACTTTCTACGACATTAGTTTTTGCAGTGCAATACAGCTGTTTCAGCTGATCTGAGGCTTTCTGGGAGTCTGTTCCGGACATGTGGAGCATAGAAGCTGAAACCAGCTTCTCCCTGTCTGGTTCTGACTCCCTGAAATGATAAAAAACCAGATCCAGATGACCTGAGGGGTCTGGGAGCTTCATGCTGGGTCAGGAGGTCACTGATGTGTTCTGGTCCTGGACCATTCAGAGCTTTATAGACCAGCATCAGAACTTTAGAGTCTGTCCTCTGATGGACAGACCACCAGAGGAAAGACCTCAGAGCTGGACTGAATAAGCTGCAGTTATCTAAGGTGGACTCTAAAGATGCTGTTACAATAATCAAGATGAATGCATGGACTAGTTTTTCCTGCTGAGACATCAGATCTTTTAGCCTTGATATATTCCTGAGGTGATAGTAGGCTGACTTTGTTATTGCCTTAATGTATTTTTCCAAATTTAGGTGTGATTCCACCACCACACCCAGCATTACAGTTAGTGTTTGGATAGTCTGTCGATTTACCACTTCATTCTCAGCTATTGCACTCACAGCCAGAAACATTAGCTTCAGAAAATAAATCCAGCCACTGACGACTCTTTAAAAGTGCAATATATAAGATTTGTAGTTTAAAAGCACTCAAAGTTCAACGCCAATTATCAGCAGAAGTCAAGGAAATGGGAAAGTGTGCCCAAACATTTGACTGATGATGTACACACAATGTTGTTGCAGAATTTTCAAGGACGTAAGATTACGTTTGCGTGACAGAAAGTCAGGCGATACCTCAGTTAATCATGAGCAAGAAAAAGTACCGCTGCCCAGATATTGATTAATCATCCACATTGCCGATGAATAACACCTCGTCTTTCTTGTTGAAGCACATATTAGTGAATTAATCAGTAAATGCAACAATGCAGCAAACGACCGTGCCAGGAGGAGGCTTCACAATCACACCCAATGCCAGTTATGCAGTAAAACATGCTCACAAGCTAGTAAAGGTTTCAGATTCATCACACGCAGATGCAGACAAGCAGCCTGGGAGCAAAAAACAGCCACACACACACAAGAGCTCTCAGGAGAGAGCCGGCCGCCGCATATCAGAGTCTGAATCAGCCTGATTTCTGACAGCTTGATGGTGGAGACCAATGACTTCATTGACCTGCTGCTGATTTTCTGACATCAACACTTTTTTTTTCTTTAAAAGGTGCCGCTACTTTGGGCTTTCCTGTGATGTTAACTGTCAACCGCCGTGAAGGTGGACGTAAGTGTGAGCGTATTTGAGCTCAAGCTGACCATTTATGTGCTGGTCTATGATCTCATTGCTCCACGCTGAGCAGGAGTGAGCTCAAACGACAGCCAGGCGACAGTCTTTCACCTTAGGTTACTCTTCTGCAGCCACAAACGAGGACTTTGACTGGAAGACTGGATCTTGATCTTGAGCGTGTTTTGTTGTCTTCGTGACATGGTCATGAATACCATTTTAGGCCCTGTCCCAATACTCCCCCTACCCCTCGTTTTCATCCCTACCCCTAAATTTTGCGCGTTCCCGTGAGGGTAGTGGTGTCCCAATTCCTCTTTCCACCTAGGGGTAGTGACGAAAACTAGTGTAGTGGCTATGAATCTCTCCCTACGGAGCAAGGGATTTCCGATCCTCACTAGCTGAACTAGGGCCAGAAAAATTTCCCAGAATGCTTTTCGTCGTCATTTGCGGACTGAATCAAAAAAAAAAAACATGGCGGACATTTCTTATTTTTTAGTGAATAAAATCAATATTTTTAGTTAGTTTCTGCATAAAAATGCGTTTTGATTACATTTTTCTAGCGAGAAATATATATTTTACTTTCATAATATTCAGCACGGCGGCTCTTCTCATCTCCGAATACATCGGGTCAAATTTCTTAACAGGCGTTATTTGGATAAACTGAGCCCAGGTTGGGGATCTTAACGGTTACTTTTATGCCTGAAAAAATATTAAAAGTTAATAAAGTGGCATATTAACAGCGCTACAGCTGAAATTAAAACAGCTTTTGTCTCTCGGCTTCCTGATTTTAGGGGTGGTGCTGAAAGTAGGAGTAGGGGGAGTATTGGGACAGACCCCTGGAAAGATTTCAAGTGCCTTAAAATCTGTCCCTTCTTTTTTAGGGGTAGTGATAGTGAGGGAGGGCTAGTGGTAGAAAGTACGGCTAGTGAAAGAAAGTATGGGGTGTATTGGGATTGGGCCTTAGTCAGTGCAACGTGGTGATGAAATAAAAACTAAGCTGCTCTAAGAAACAAACCCTCTGAAATTTTAACCGTTCAAGTCACCTTTATGTTCATTTGGTCAAATAAATCTTTATATCAGAGCGATTAAATAGATAGATAAATAAAAGCACTGAATGAGAAAGTTTTCTATACAAGCTTACTGACGGCATGGGTTAAAGTGTAGCTGAACAGTTGTTGGAATGAACACTGAACCAAGTGAAAATTGTTGAATTCATGCTCTCTTTGATAAGAGCTGCCACCTCGGTCCCCAGTGATTATTTGATGAATATTTCCTCCTCTGTGTCACACATTCAATCTGGTTTCTAAACGATTAGAGATGAGGAAAAAATGCGTGACAAAGGGAAGAGTAATTACCAGGTGAAGATGCACAAGCTGCAGAAGGGTTGAGGCCTTGAAAAGTTTCAGGCATCGTGTTCTGTCTAATTACAGTTTCCATGCTCTTCAAACATCTCCTCACACTGAAACCTACCATACTGCCAGTATTCACGAGACGGGGAGTATTCACGAGACGGGGAGTATTCACGAGACGGGGAGTATTCACCGAAGCTGTCTGCTTTCAGGGTCACAGGGTCTTTTTTCTTTAATTGACAAATTGCTGGTAATGGATGTCTGTTGCTCCAGTTTCAAATTGAGCTTTTATAGTTTTAACGACGGCTGTAAGACTCCAAGATCAAGATGGAAAATGTGTGGATTCAGTTTTTTTATACATATTGAAGAGGATGAAGAAAAACCGGGGAAAATAAAATATGCTTATGTCGAAAATCAATTTCACCTTTACAGGTATAAACTCACGACTGTTTCACACCAACGACTTCAGCATCAAAGAATAAAGACTCAAACGTCCCGGCAGTGTTACTCGCTAAATGAAAGAACAATTCAATTTGAATTTTCAATTTGAATTTTTAATTTTTTTTTTTTTTTTTTTTTTGTGCATGTACCATATTCATTTACTGACAGCACTGTAATGTTCAACTATTTAACTATTTATTACTATTTATCATGTTTTACAGCAGATACAACATAGCACTACAGCACTTTAGTTCACAAACCATCCATTTCCCCTGCACAGGTTTTATCGTCATTTTTATGCATATGCCATGTTATGTGTGTTATATTGTTGACTTTTTGTGATTATTATTGTTGTTATTATGACTTTCGCTGATTACAGCTGGCAGGGGACTACCGATGTAAATCAGCCTATGGCTGCAATCTGGGTGCATCTACATTTTATTTTATTTTATTAAAAGAAAATGTTGCCTGATGTACACTGTCCCTATCAAAATAAATAAAATTGAAATTGAAATGGAAAATGTGTGGATTCAGTTATTTATACATATTGAAGAGGATGAAGAAAAACTAGGGAAAATGAAATATGCTCATGTCGAAAATCAATTTCCCCTTTCCAGGTATAAACTCACGACTGTTTCACACCAACGACTTCAGCATCAAAGAATAAAGACTCAAACGTCCCGGCAGTGTTACTCGCTAAATGAAAGAACAGCAGCTTACATGCACGGCAGGAGGGCTGGTTGCGTAACGCCATCATGTTCAGAGATGACAGTCAAGCAGTTTCTTTCAACCATCATTTGATACATCATTGTGCATGCATTAATTATTGATCAGGAGCCAAATATACAGGGACACGTTGTCATGTATGTCTGCTATTGCTCTCTCTGGCACTGGTCGTGATTAGCATGCTGGAAGCAGCAGGGTGGCATGAAGGTGAAAATGATGAAATAACAGTTTCAAATGTTTCAGCGATGAAACACTGGGCAGAAATCCAGAGCAGGTTGAAGTAGGAACTTTTGTGGTCCAGGCGTTGGCCCTGCAGCTGATGAGTGAGCCTGGACTACTGATCTCTGATGCTAAACGAATAACGTTCAAGGAAGATTGATACTGCTTTCTTGGCTGTGGAGTCACTTAGCTGGGCATAATGTCACATGCAGGCAGAAGAGAAAGAGAAAAACTTCATTTGTGGTTTTTCAAGTTTGTGGACGAAGGTTTATTTTAGTGCACCAGCTGTGTCCGGCTGTTTTTGCCTGCTTATGTTTGAGTTTTAAAGTACTGAGTAGGCCTGTGCTGAAAAAATCGATTTCCCAATTCTAAATCGATTCTCATATTAATTCCTAAAAATCGATTCATATGTCTAAAGATCGATCATTATTTTTTTTCTATTTTTTTTCTTTTATTTATTTATGTATTTTTTTTTTCATCATTACATTACAACTTTTGGTTATTTTTTTGTTTATGCCCAAAAAAGGAATGTTTTGTTGGACACGAGAATAACTGGTGCCATGTTTTTGCCTTTAAATATGTTTAAAAGTATGAAAACATTAAAGTGTTAGGTTATAATTGCATAAATTGTCTATATTTCATTACTTTATATACTGTCTTGGGGTTACATTTGCAAAAAATGCTAAAAACCAAATGCTCAAAAATTAAAAACCTAAATAGACCGAAAATGGAACAAATAAAAACGGAATGTGGGAAAAAATAAAAGCAATTTCATCCGTCTCTGTTTCCTCCCTGGATCTGTTTGGCAATTCTGACCCACATGATGTTTCTGAAAGCAGTTCTATCAGCATTCTGGGAGCTGATTGGTCCTTACAGCATCATTAGCTGCCAATACTTGCTGTTTAATCTCAATATAATACTAGTAGTAATATTTTGCATAACTACAGTCAAATAATTCATGCAACAGCTCAAAAAACAGTTTTAATAACACTAACCCAAATCAATATTGGAATCGAATCGGATCGAATCAAATCTTGATAATCAATTCTGAATCTTAAGAATCGGAATCGATTCTTGACATTTGAATGGATCCCCAGCCCTAGTACTGTGGGTGTTTAGTTAACTGAACTGTTGGTGTGCCGTATGTCCCAGAGTTACCACAGACCAGAGCTGCCGTCGCCGTTCTGCTGCGCTCGCAACACACCATCTCCTCACTGGGATCTACACTCAGCAACTAAGCAGAATTTTGTGCATTTATTTAGAAAGCAACCCTCTGAGACCCCGAATATTACGTTCATCCCATAAAATATCTCTGGTTAGATGCTGATGATCTTTTAACTGGCGTTTTAAATGCAGCGGATCCACAGTAGGTGACCATCATAATCACTGATAGATGCATGAAATGCACTTCGCTCTCCCGCGGGACCGAGTCTGGGATCTCTAATTAAGCCTAATAAAAACCTGCTTAATTAGCGTTGTGATGGTGTTTAGCTGGATAAGAACTAACATACCAAAATAAAAACTGCACTCCAAATACCACAGCTGGAGAGATAAGGTGATGAATATGTAAATCAGTGCTGGTCCACCTGATCAGCAGCAGCGCTCCCATCTGTTCCTCATGGTGTCAAAGAGGGCATCAGTTCTCATTGCATTGCTGATGATACGCAGCTGTAGTTGTCTGTGAAGCCAGATCAAGCAAAACTTCAGGCATGTCTTAGAGACATCAAGGACTGGATGTCCACCAACTTTCTGCTTTTAAATTCTGATAAAACCGAGGTTTTTGTTATCCCAAACATCTCAGGAAGGGATGAGATGATGTTGCGTTGGCCTCCAGCACAACTGTGAACAGTAAAACCTTGGAGATGTATTTGATCAGGATTTGTTGATTAAACAGCATATTAATCAGGTTTGTAAGACAGCGTTATTTCATTTCCATAATATCGCAAAGATTAGGAACATCCTCTCCCAGAATGGTGCTGAAGGACTAATTCATGTGTTTGTATCTTCTAGACTAGATTACTGTCATGTATTGTTAGCAGGAAGTAATTCTCTGAATTTCCTCCAGCTGATCCAAACTGCAGCAGCGTGCAGCGCTCCTCGTAAAATTTAGAATCCAATTAAAATATCTATTACTTGCGTATAAAGTCCTAAACGCCCTAGCTCATCTTTGTACTTGATTGTGCCTCATGTTCCTGATAGAGCTCTCCGTTCTCGGGGGGCAGGTTTATTTGTACATGTTTGCAGGCCAGAGCCTCAGGAGCTGCATGCTGCCCTGCAGTCCCCCCTCTGATCATCCCAGTATCTGCTGGCTAAATGTGATTATAAACTCATCTCTCTAGTGCACCAGTTAGCCATGTAGCGGTCATATGTACAAAGAAGTTCTTCAGCTAATGGATCATTTATATTAATATATAGATTTTCTTTTGTACCTTTAACAATATAGCTGGGTATATCCTCTCTCTGTTCTTCATTCTGTCTTCCCTAGCTCTCTTTTTCTGCTATGCCAGGCTGGTCTTCAGCAGGACGGTCCCCCCTTATGATCCTGGTCCAGGTTTCTTCCCTCCTAAAGGGGAGTTTTTCTTGCCATTTGTTTGGCTTAAGGTTTTTCTCCCAGTAGGGGAGTTTTTACCTGCCACTGTTTATGTTATGTTTATGTAATAATTGCTTGGGTGTCATGTTCTGGGTCCCTGGAATCCGCCGCAAGACAACTTGTATTGTAAGAGATGCTACACAAATAAAATTGAACTGAATTGAATTGAAAAATAATCTGTGTCCTGATAAAATACAGCCACATCACAATGAACAGATGTTCAACAAAGTAAGGCTGAAGCCTCTAACAGGAAATGTTCTGCTGCAGTGGGGAGACAACGATAAATGTTAATGTAAAGCAAAGGTCAGCAGTAATCGTTAAAGAAACATTCAGAAAAGATTCACTCTCGTAAAAATTGAGCGGAGAGTCCCACTGCTCCCCAAGTTATTTACACTCAAATGACTGTTTAAGAATCATGAAGGAGAGTTCAGTCTGATTAAAATACGTTCAGTTCATTAGCTAACTTAACCAAGTGTGGGAGAAGTGAAAGAAGCAAGACACATCCCTCTCACCAGAGGGAAAGGGGGATAGTGATTTCAAGTAAAACAGCATGGCTTGCAGCTTCCTGATAAATGCTTCACTTTTAGAAGTTTCTCCACAACCCCCCCCCCCCCCCCCCCACATTGAGTTTTAAGCACAGTAACAACTGTGATTCTTGTGCCAAAGAATATCCATCCTCCCATTATGTTACCCATTTATTTCTCCTCGGGGTCACAGGGATCTGCTGCAGCTCTCCCAGCTCTCTTTAGGCAGAAGGCTGGGGAACGCCCTGTGGTCGCAATCCACCACGCACACTCGCCGCTGTGGGACGCTTAGACGTCACCACTTTACCTGACGTGCATGTTTTTGAACTGTGGGAGGAAACTGGAGTATCCAGAAAAAAACGTGGCAAGCACAGGAACAACACGCAAACACTGAAAGACTCCAGCTGGGATTCAAACCAGGGATGTTCTCACTGGGAAGCAACAGCACCAACCACCAAGCCGCCATCAGGAAAGGGCAGTAGTTAACTGAAGCTGGGGGTGGGGCACATTTCCTTTTGCAGGGACTGTTCACAAGTCTTGATTTGCTTAAAATGTGTGTATTGTTATTGTTGTGGAGAAAGACATGGAGACTGGATGATTGGTCCCCGTCTGTGATGTCACACAAGCAGAGGTGGTAGTAACGAGTTACATTTACTCCGTTACATTTACTTGAGTAAGTTTTGGGAAATTCTGTACTTTTAGGAGTAGTTTCAAATCACTATACTTTTTACTTTTACTTGAGTAGATTTGTGAAGAAGAAACTGTTCCTCTTACTCCGCTACATTAGGCTACGTTGAGCTGTTACTTTTCTTTTATCTCCTCCGCGTACGCGTCAATCTCATGACATCCCTGAGTGATTCTTTGGGAATAATGTTTGTTTTTGCATGTTTTGTCACATTTACACAGACTCAAACACACACAGAGTTTCTATGAGTTCATGTTTGTTCTAGTTCTGCCTGGTTAAAAAAGAAAAGTACAAAGGCTTGAAATTTTGTGCTACTCGTGCTTAATTTATTTTTTTATTCTGTTATTATTTTAAGTACTTGAATTTACTTTAAGATTATTTTAATTTAAGCTATTTTTTATTTTTTATTAATTTAAATTTATTTTCTTGATCTAATTTGCCCGAAGATGATTATTTTGTACTTTTGTCTGTTTGAATGGTTGTGTTAAAAAAATAAATCAGACGTTACTCAACAGTTACTCAGTACTTGAGTAGTTTTTTCACCAAGTACTTTTTTACTTTTACTCAAGTAATTATTTGGATGACTACTTTTTATTTCTACTTGAGTGATATTTTTCTGAAGTAACAGTAGTTTTACTTGAGTACAATTTTTGGCTACTCTACCCACCTCTGCACACAAGACTGAATAGTTAACTGGAGGACTCACTTTTAGATCAAAAGACAAGACGGACTTCAAACACCTAAATAAATGCTCTTATGCACAAAAATGTATCTATTTGAATAATATTTGCCTTTTATTTCCATGTACTGTAACAGTCATAGGTACTTTGTTATTGTAGAGTGGGCTGTTGATATCGACAGATGATGAAGATGCTCCTCTTCGCAGTCCCCCACGTATCTCCAGGGGATCTCATGCTACTCTGTTCTTTAACCGAACACCTTTGTTTAGTACTTCAAGGTGTCAGCAGGGTCCAGTTTAGGTTAAATACGGCTGCACTGCATCCTGCAGCGCAATAAAACATAGAGACTTGAGCATGCGGGACGTATTTTACCTGCTTTACTGCCGCTGATGCTGTTAAAAAAACATACCAGCCAGATAAAACCGAATTGAAAATCGGCCACACAAACAGTGCAGCTTGAACCAAAAGTTTTACATCCACCTTGAGATATTTCCACTCGAGAGGAACGTTTTAGACGCCTCTGCAGCTCCGATCACTTATTCACAGAAACTTAGAGGTCTCAACAGCCTGCAGGCCTGTGCCAG
The DNA here is from genome assembly GCF_033807715.1 of Cololabis saira. NCBI lineage: Eukaryota > Metazoa > Chordata > Actinopteri > Beloniformes > Belonidae > Cololabis > Cololabis saira. The sequence goes on along the minus strand of NC_084593.1, from coordinate 38,128,475 downwards.
ACGAGCTGGAGTTCAGGTCTCACTGGAGGGGGTTCAACTCCTCTGCCTGTTTTAAGTAGCTTTAGAAGAGCTCGGATCACACATAGACACACTCACACTTCAACTGTTCTCCTGGAGCTCAGGTCCGCTGTGGGCTGCTGCAGTCGGCAGTTCATCTGTCACACCGTCTGTGCCCAGCCTGGCAGAGGGACTCCAGAGAGGCCTTCTGGTTCACGGGTGGACCGGGCCGCTGAGTTCAGGCCTCCAGTGACGCCTGCTCTCGCCGCGACACGGCCCTGCCACTCTGTGAAATCACAACTGTGACGCTACAGTGACAACGTTTGTTCCAGTGCGAGAGCATGCAGGACACTGCTGTTCACCAACACCACACTCTCATGGGTAGTGTTGTTTCTGTCAGCCTGTTTCAAGTTTAAGTTTTAGTCTAGTCTTTGGGTCAAGCTATCATTTTAGTTTTTATTCACGTTCATTCTCCTTTTAGTCGTGTCAAGTTTCAGTCGACTAAAAGTCTGAGCAATATTTTAGTCAAAGATTGTATTTAGCCAAACCCATTTTACAATTCAAACAAGGTTATCTTATTATTATATTATTGTTACCTTATAGACTCAAGAATACATTCATTGCAGATACAGAAGACGCTCTAATTTGAGTTTACAACATATTTATTTTTCCGCATTTTTCCCCATCTTTTTCTTTTTTTGATGACATATTGGGTTTTCTTTTCCATGTCTATGTAGGAAAGTGTATCCAAAGATGGTCTCTTCTTCTTCTCCAGCCCCAGAGCAGATCCCCGTGTTTCTCTATGTAACTTTGTTTTTAATCTACGTGAACCTAGAGCTCTGCGTTAACGGCATCAGCCTCTAACCTGCAGCTGCATCTTCTGGACCTGATTCCCCGCTGCAGCGACTGGGATTGAGGACTAACGTCACCCAGCAGAACTAAACCAGAGAAACTACTGAAAACATGGACATTTAGGATCTTTGTTGAAATGAAGACACATTTTACCAGAGTTTTTATTTTGTAATCTACATTTTAGTCTCGTTTTTATTCGTCTACGATATTGCATTATATATCTATTTATCGTTATCGTCACATGACCAACATTTTCATTGCGTCTCGTCTCGTTTTCGGTTCGTTGATGACGATATTTAGTCATAATTTTTATTGACAAAAGCAACTTTACTCCTGTGTTTGTTTTACGCTGATAACTAATAAAGGTTTGGGTTTTTTTTTTTGTATTGTACTAAGATTAATATACAACAAATCAAATTCCCTTGTCACAATTTAAAGTATGAATGAAAACCCAGTCAGAATGCAGCTCTCTGAGCTGTCCTGCTGACCTCCTGGGACTGAGCTGCACCAGATGTTTCATTTCTTTCTGGGTATGTGGAGCACAAAATGCATAATATTTTCTTGTCAGTTCAACATTTACTCAAGATAGCTGGAACAGCAAGTGCTTCAGTTAGTAAGCCACGGGCAGTAAGAGGAAATATGTCCAGTGTCTTGTGGATCAACGCCTTCAGCGCATTGTGTTATGTCAGATATTTCATTCATGCAGTGTGCACTCTGTGTAATTAATGGTGTGTTCATTCAGACAGGGTGGTGTTTTTATTTTTCCATGCTTATACAAAATCAGAATAATGCTGGGAAAGTAACGGTTTTACGACCTTGTATTTTCAATTTTTTCCACCAGTCGAGGCGTTGTAAAGTGTGCAGAATGTGGTTTGTACTGAAAATGCTGGACTGAAGCATATTTGCTGCAAAGCATCGCCATAATGATCTGCATCAGTGCCACCATCACAGCAGTGGAAATTAGATTAATTCCACTTTGCATGACTTGATAAAGGTTTCTTTGAGTTTATCTGTCCGTGTGAGGACATCAGCTGTTGATGAATGACAGTTTCTGATGTAGTACTGATCAGACTTTACGCTTTCTCTTTGGCTTTTCACGCCCTTTCCTCCGGATGCCTCGAAACCTCCATGATCAGGAGAGATTTACAAGTCCTGTCCAATATTCCTTAAGATCCTGTTTTATTGAGAAAGTTTAGCTAATCTTTGAACAGCATGAAGCTGATTAGACCAAACATGACACATTTGGGGTTCAAAGTATCTACAATGAAATAAAAGTCAACTTACTTACAGTCATATTATATTCTGCGACTCCTTTTGGTGCTACAGTCTGTGTTTTGAGCAGTTTTAAGGCAGCACTGATGTCATCTTGACGTCTTACAGCAAAATAATGACAACAGTCAGTGCTTGGTTGAGCAGCGATAGCGGGCCCGTTAGACAGGCCGCCGTGTGTTTTCTCTCAGAGCGGGGCGGGTGCAGATATCATCGCCGCTTCCACTCCCTGACTGATGTGATTCTGTCAAAGGAAAAGCACAGATTTCTCTCGTAGGAGGAACATGGGAGGGCTGTCACAAGCGTAATCTTGTTACGTTAGTCACAGATTAAAGCCCCGTATGCGCACTGCAAACTAAAGAGTGTGTTTTTTCTTGTTTTGGTTAGAGTAGGAGACGTAATTGCAAAATTTGCATAGAAATAACAGAAAAATGTTAAGACGGGATTAAAATTTTGCAAAACTGCAACCAAGATCAAAATAATACAGTATTATGATGTAAATTGAGTATTAATATACATAGTTATCAGACTAGTTGGAATTATAGCTGATGAGAGTTTTGTACGCGCAAGTTACAATCAATGTTTCCTTATTAAAGAAGAAAGTTAATAATCCGATAAGCACACATACAAACCCACGATGAATTGGTCATGAGGGTTTCACCATGAACCCCACCATCTTCTGATGTTACAGTACTGAAAAGACGTGGGCAGATCTCGTAGCCCAGGAATCTCCAGAAACTGGAAAGCAACGCTCGCCAAAACAAAAGCTAAACGATTAACAGGGTTCAGAAGCTATGTCTATGATATCCCATAAAACTGGTGCTGCTCCTGCTTTAGTCTGGAGTTAAAGGAACCCTAAGCCTGTTACCAGACGGTAAAGAGTGTAAACTTTCATTAGAGACCACAGGGACATCAATCGAAGCAGTTTTGAGATGCAGCAAAACTGCAGATGTGTCACGTCTTGGGGTAAGGTGTGGACCCAAACGCAGGAGAGCAGGAGGCCGGAGGCAGGAGTCGGCAAAAAATAGGATTTATTTAACAAAAGGCAAAAACAAAGCGCTGCTTGGCAGGATCAAAACAAACTAAACGAGGATCAAAAAACTTGAGGAGGACAAACGTGGCAGGAAACATGGGGAACAAAACAGTACGGTCCGACAGGGAACAAGGGATTGACAAGACCAGATATACACAGGGGATAACGAGACACGACGAGACACAGGTGCAGACAATCTGGGCAGATGGGACACAGGCAGTACTGGAGTTGAGGGAGGATGAGGGGGGATGGCATCCCCCCTGAAATAAAAACAGTCCAAATCATCCCCCCTGTAAAACTGCCATCCCCCCTTTCCATCCCTAATGTCATTTCATCAATGAATGTGGTTTTACTGCTATTTCAACATTTAGAGTCATCACCAGAAAAATAACACCAGAAAAATAACTTATTTGACAATTTTCACCTGTTTCTAGTAAATTTTCGCTTGAAATAAGTAGAAAAATCTGCCAGTGGAACAAGATTTATCTTCTCATTACAAGCAAAAAAATCTTGTTCCACTGGCAGATTTTTCTACTTATTTCAAGTGAAAATCTACTTGAAACAGGTGAAAATTGTTGTTTTTTCCAGTGATGAGTCTTGTTTTAAGTGTAATGAGATTTCTTTTACTAAAATGAGACATTTTAACTAGAAAAAAGACATATGTTCTTGTTAAGATTTTGAGCTTTTGCAGTGATCCATTTTTACATATTGGCATATTGATAAGTTTAGAAAACAGTTTTTTATTGTTGTGTTTTGATGTATTTGATGTAAGCCCAGTGGATATTTAAAGCTTACAGAAGGCTGCATTTAACTGCTGCTATGTCATTCCTGCAGTATTTCTGCAGGTGTTTCGGTCAGTGCTATTATTTGTAATATATTATATTATTTGTAATCAGCACAAATTATCTGTCCCCATATGATAAAATCCACCATCCCCCCTGATTTTGTTTTTACAACTCGAGTACTGGACACAGGCGGGGCAAAACAGAAACTGAAAGACTGGGAGGGAAGTGTCAAACCCTGACAAGATGATGTTAGCACGGGTTGCAACAAAGCTACAAATTCAAATTCCTCTGTTTCCCTCTGTGCTGACAGTAACGGACAAAAACACAGTCTCTTCTAACCCAAAGTCACTTTGCTTTGGTCCCTAACGAACATGTACACCCGTTACCATCTAACAATAGGCCCAGAGTTGTTCTGACTCCTGCATGTTCCTGTGAGACAATGCAGGGTGACCAAACATTTGCCCAGGGCCTTTTTCATCTTTGAAAATAAGAACTAAATCTTGATCTCCTTGAACGTTTTGATGAGAGGTGCCTGAACCTTCGGCGCGCCGTGTTTGATCACAAGGATGCAGGAACACGTGTTCCCAGACAAATGTGGCATCTTGCGATATGAAAAGAAGTCATTTAAGTTTCACCCTTCACAGTGTAAAAGCATCGTTTTTCAACTTTACATTGTGGTATTTGGATAATTGCATATTCCAGGACTGTCACATGCTATTTTCTGCTCTCAGTTGGAAATCTTTTATCTTTTTTTTTCCACGGAAAAATGCAATCAAACTCAGTCAAGGTTAGTGTCGTCACCACGGGGCGAGTCCAGTGGCGTGAATCAAGCCGTTCTTTTGATGAACTGATCAGCTTTATCATTGTACTGTAGTTTTAGATAATTGTGGCTCCAATATAGTTAGTTAACAGACTTCAAAGAGGCGCTTTGAAATGAGGCCATGAAAATGCCAGAGCACTGGCGGAGTGTGTGCGTGCGTGTGTCCTTTAAAGCCTGATCCTGGCTTCCTGGCAGTGTGTTAATGATGAGGAGATAAAATATTTAACTGAGCAGCATCGCTCTGCATCTGTCGGCCTGCGCTCGCCCCCTCAGGCCGACCGGGGCAAATGTATGCACAAACACAGAGCCCGCGAGTGTCCGTCCATGTGTGTGTCCATTTGTGGGCTCGCCACCATCACTCCAATTGTAACTGGCCTGCTAATAAGTGGAGCTGCGGATATGTGGTCTGTGGTCTGACAGTGTCCAAATGCCAGGCGGCAGGCAGTTGGTCTTATCTGAGGGCAGGGGAGGGGGCTGCATAATTATTTTCCCTGGCTTTGATCCAGAGCAGTCTCTTCTGGACACCTGTTGGCCCCTGGCTCCTGTCTGAGGGCTGATAATGAGACCCACCACCACAGGAACCGGGCTGCGCGCATGCGGGCAGCCGCCTCACGCTCAGCCATTCGGAGCACGCGTTTGAACCAGCGCTCATTTCCAATGACACCTTCAAAGGAGGAAATCCTTTTTCTTAATGCATTCATAAGTAATACAATCGGACTGTGCGGCGCAAAAGAGCCGTGTCACTGCGGTTGCAGGAGAGGATTTCATTTCCCCCCCGTGTCCCTCACCTGTCCCTCGCCGAGCGCCTCAAAGCAGCTGCGACTCCACTGTCAGCTCAGACTGCACAAACTTTTAAATGAGGCTGACAGTCAAAGTCTTTCCTGCTGTGAAAACAACAGTTACCGCCACCGAGCATGTTTCTTCATCAGCAGACGCATTGCATTCAAGTTTCATCCAGCTCTCCTGTGTAGGGCTGGGCGATATATCGAGATTTTAATATATATCGATATATTTTCAAACGCAATATGGTACGAGACAATATCGTTTATATCGATATAACTTCTTTTTTTTATGATTTTGATATAGCTTATTTTGTGACAAATTGACTTGAATGTTTTATTTGAGATTTGCACAAATGTTTTGTTATTTGCACAACTGTCAACCTCAGTGGAAAAGTCTGCCTGTTACTGTCTACATTGTATTAATTGCACAGTGTATTTTAATTTAATTGTTATGCAGGAAAGGGATATTTGTTTTATTTTATTCAAGAAGCATTTTTATTCTATATATGCAGGCAGTTTATTTTTATTTCACTTGTTTTATACATTTTGATATTGTGCAGACCTCTGTTAATAAAGGAACCTGTGTGACATTTGGCACGAGGCTTTGTATTAAAACTGAGGGTTTTTTGAGGGTTTGCCTCAGAAAAAAATGAAGCTAACAGAGATGCTACAGTATGCTATAATGCTTTGGGGGAAACCCCTATTATGGCACAGAAAAAATATCGATATATATCGAGTATCGCCATTCAGCTAGAAAATATCGAGATATGACTCCATATCGCCCAGCCCTACTCCTGTGTGAAAGTATTTATCTATTCTTTTAATGCTGCATTGAACACAAAGAGGTGCAAATAGCTGCAAGTGGCTGACAAAAGGAAGCGGTCAATAGGGCACATTACTTTAGGAGGGAAAACTGTGAAAAACAAAAAAAGAAAGATAGAAATTAATCATTTAGCGAGCGAAAGTCATTTCCTGACATTTTTGTGTTGCCCTTGCATTCCAGCAGATTCCCAAGGCCTCGTGTTAGTTTTCAAAGCTTTGCTGGATGAACTGAAGAAATACAAAGTATTACAGGCGAGAGAGAAAAATCAAAAAGCCTTCAGTGGAAAACAACTCGTTGCTCTTGTGAAATTGGCATCTTTTGTGTGTGAAAATTCAGCCAGGTTATAAATGCATCTGCAAACTGGGGAAAATGAAGAAAACACCTTCCACGAGGCTTCTAATGACCCGTGTCTCTCTGCCCACCTCTTTCCCTGGCTTTAATGTGTCAAAGATACCTCCCTGTTAATCTGATAAGATTCAGATACTTTGAACTGCTGAAGGAAAAAAAAACAATAACAATAAAGAGATATTCTTTTTGGTCATATTGCATCATTTGCTTCAGTAACTACGTTTGACGAGATGTAATAGAATAAATGTGAAGGATGACTGTTTGCTACAGCTAGTTCATTACTGCATAAGGAGATCGGTTGTTGCCATAGCAGCAGCCTGAATACCATGAAGCGAGAACCACAGCTGCTAATGAAAACCTACTATTTCAGGAGGAAATCTTTTCTATCATCGCAAATAGTTGTCTTAGTCTCACTTCAACTGTCGGCGGGTTATTCTGGTTCAGTTCGACCTTGGTGTGACCCAGTTCAGCCAGGCAAAGGGGAAGCAGCACTCTACCAGTTGGAATTGGTTAAAGGAAAACTGATTTATTATTTAGAGATAGATTTAAGCGTACACAATCTGTCGCTGATAGGAAGCAGGCTGGAAGCTGGAGATTGTCAACACTTGTAAAGAATAAAAGAAAGCTACAGCCAAACAGCATCAAGCTAAAACACAGATCCAGTTTCATCCCCACCTCAATCCAACTTTTAAACACCTAACCCCTTTTTCCTTTTTCTATAGACCTGTTTCTTTCTTTTATCTTATGTAACTTTTTTATCCTGTAGCCCAGTGGTTCCCAACCTTTTTTCCTTGGATCCCCCCTACTTGTGTCTAAGACCAGCCGGCCCCCCGACCCGTACGTACTAGCAGCAAAAGAGTAAAGTTATTCGTTACAAACCTTTAATTGAAAAAATTAACATTAATTAGGTTTTTTTTTATACATTTCTCTTTGGTTTACCCTGTACTTTGTAGTTTTTCTCACCTTCCTTTTGTGTCACCAATGTGTAAAATAGGACATAAAATAATTTCTGAAAAATGTCTCTTTTAATATGAGAGCTAAATTTTTTTACATTTTTCCTTTAACAACATGTCAGAGTAGTAGTATGATTAAATGTTGAATAATGATATAATAATACGTTTTAAAGTTTTTATCCTGATAAATAACTTATTAGTATTTTAAAATGACCAAAATATATTTCTAAGTGAGTTTATACAGACTTGGATGACTGTACCCAATTAGGTGTGTTATTATGATTTTTTATGTGCAAATATAATTTTTACAACTGCATATCCTCAAAGAAGTTTCGCGCCCCCCCAGAGATCTCTGGCGCCCCCCCAGGGGGGGCCCGGACCCCATGTTGGGAGACACTGCTGTAGCCTATGTGATTGTTTTTAACCCTTGCTACGAGTACTTGTGCTTATGTAGGAATTTGTTTTTATTATTGTACTGCATGTAAGGATGCGTGGACTGTGATTTTTTTTTTTTGCACTTGCACTTTTGTCCTCCCGCAACGAAGTTCCTAACGGGAAAATAAAGTACTTTTGAGTTTGAGTTTGAGATGTTGTTGGGGTGTAAAGCTACTCCATTGCGTCAGGACTCCTGGTTTGTGTTTTACTGGACTCAGTGTTTTAGTTGGAAAGTTTTACTCCTTGTTTTTGACTTCCCCCGACTGTAAACACCTGTCTCCTCAGCTCCTGAAAACTGAACACATCTTGAGTTTACCAAAATGTAATATAATGTGTGCCTTCTGCATATGACCTGAAAAATGAGAGAGGAATCCAGAGGGTCTGCTGTGCTACTGACCAGCCCACCTTGCAAATATCCCATAATGTGCCAATGCAACAGGAGCTGGTCAGACCGGTCACATGATGAGCTTTTATAGCTGTTTCATGGTGGCATACATTTCATACTACGTACTGCCAAAGGCCGCCGGCCCAGTTTGCAGTACATACTGTGACATACGTAGGAATCTCTAACGCATCCTGCTTTTCCCTCCCTGGTTGTCATTTTATCAGTATTGATCCCTGTGTTGCTTCTTTTGTTCCTCTTCATCTTATCATTCTTTTCTCTCCAGGATTGTGGTTTCTGGTTACGCTGCTGAAGCAGAGCATGAATTTAAAGTGAAGGACTTTGTTTAGTCTCTCCCGCCCCCACGTCTCCCACTTTTGGGTCCTACACCTGCAGTCCTGACAAATACTTTACACTTTTTATGAGTTAAAGTTGACTCCCCAGCTCCAGATACAGTCGAGGTCTCTCAACCTCCCCCTTCCCACCAACGCCACCACATCTTATATTTCCTCTGGTAGAAATAAATCAGGTTTTCTGGTAGAAAAAACAGATTTATGTAGAAAACCTCTACTGCACGTGATAAATATTACAGATCTGGTGGAACTATTCATCATTTCCACGGGCACTTTTACAGAGGATGGGTCACTCTTACAACTTTCACTTGAATAATTGATCAGCTTTATGGGTTCAAAAAGACTACTTACAGTAGAGCACCTATTCCTTTGCTCGTGCGCACAGATGTGCAGGTGGTTTACGATGCCCCGAAGAGCATTTGATCAGGATTTTTGTCTGATGCATAAAAAGGAGTCAAATCAAAGATGCAGAGCAGAGCAAAATAAGGAGTATGCTCCACCTGGAGCTATATGTGAATGTAGAAAGGGCCCTATATCTTGAGATCACAGTCAGCTGTTGGTAGCGTCTGTGCACATCTCTCTCTCATCTTTTTAGCTTGTAACACTGGTGAACGCCGTTAACGTTAACCCTCGGCTGATTCTACATCGTTTTGGTGAGAGAGGTGGTTTTGACTGGCTGTTTAGCAGTGAGTCAGTCTGGCAGTATGAAGTACAGTAGTCTTTTTTCTTGTTTTAACTCTGGCGATATAAATCCCATCAGCAAGGCCCTTTTTCTACCTGTTGGTTCTCAAAGTGGGTTTGGCGTGAGACGATAAACGAATGGGATCTGCATCTATTGCATGGGGGGGCAAACAGGTGAAAAAAATATTCAAAGAGCAGAATGTGCGCTACATCAGTGTGAAAAAGGAAAATAAAACTTAACACGTGAAAATCTTCATGCAAATGTGGTTATTTTCATGGCTCAGATAGCTGGCTTTTTACAGGCAGATTTATTCGCATGCAAAGCTGTTTTTTTTTCGCTTGACTCAATGTGAACCGTCATTAATGCTAATCAGAAATATGTCTCATTTTGGTCTGTTTTCCTGTCTCAAGTGTAAAGGTTTATTAACTGTTGGATTAATGGACCTGAAAAAACAACATTTGATGAACCTTAAATCAATACAAGTGTTTTTTTCTCTAATAAAATGCATCAAAATGTTCACATTCATTTTACGGGCAACTATTTGGTATAAATTCACATTCTTTATTTAGCAAAAACTAAAAAAACAGCCACTGTCTCTGTAGGTAGCTTGAAAATGATGTTTGGTGTGGAAGTCACCTCCTCTGAGCTTTCTGCTTGTAAACAGCTGTCTGCAGCTGCTTCCAGCGAGGAAACGAGTGAAGAGCTAAATGGAGCGTTAAAAGCTCTGCGGAGATGAAGCAAAATACTGAAGTAGATGGTGGTTTTTCTCGGAGGCACTAACTGGGCCAGCCGCTGTAAGAGTACACACTGCCATCTAATCAACCGTAAGGAGAAGGATCCTCATCCATACAGCTCCGTCTGGGGATTCAAAGCGCGCTGTTATCTGTCAACTCTCAGCCGTCACCAGCCTTCCTCCCTGCCCTCCCTGAACCTGCTGCTGAGCACATTATCCCCGGAGAGGGTCATTAACCTGCTGCCGTGGTCTAATTTCTACCCTCTTAACCTCGTGAGGGCATCTAGCACTCGTACCGGCGGGTTGTAACAAGATCCAGTCACCAGCGCACCCTGGGGCCTTGTCAAGCGCTTCCTCTGAAACGTCGCGGTTAAACCCAACACCTCTCTCTGGGCTTCATCAGGGTTTGGACAGCTTTCCCTGGATGTGTGGGCCATCGTAACAAACTGGTCTCACTATCCTCCTGAAAAATGCATGACTGCCAATGCTGACATTTCATCTCAAGAGCGGGGTTGAGCACATTTGATCATCACCTTTCACCTGTGAGTCTAAACCTTTAGACATCTGTGGTGTGTTGCGGTGGCTCGGTGGTTAGCACTGTTGCCTCAAGGGAAGAAGGTTTCTGGTTCAACTCCTGGAAAGACTTTTGCATTTCTCCCCCATGCCATGCTTACGGTGGCCGACAAGGGCCAAACGCACTGCAACGGCCTAATGCGTCTCTGTTAAGGAAAACGGCTTCAAGTACAGAAACGATTCAAATTCACACACTCAAAACGAGGTACAAAAAGAGGAACGTGGTGCAAATGAAAAAACGTGCTGCAAAAAACAAAGACAAATGCAGCGTCATCAAACGCACTGCAAATAGAGAAACTGATCATTATTAAAAATGTGTCAAGTGCAAATAAATATACATTATGAGTCTGTCATATTAAGAATAAGTATGCATATAGGTACAAAAAGAGGAACGTGGTGCAAATGAAAAAACGTGCTGCAAAAAACCAAGACAAATGCAGTATCATCAAACGCGCTGCAAATAGAGAAACGATGCAAAGCACAAAACGATATAAAACAAGAAACCATCTTCAAAAGAAAAATGCTTCATAACCGGTTACCAAACCTGCAGGGGGCGCTCTCAGCGTAACAGCTCAATGGACAGACACACGGGATGTAGAGAGAGACCGAACAGCTGACTGAACCACAGTGTTTACATCCATGGTTTAAACATACAGCGGGAACGGTATTGTGATATAATGTGGTTTATATCACTGTACAACGCTGTACATTACGAGACGTTTCTTTATTATATCTTAACGTTACAGTCAGCTGTTCGGTCTCTCTCTACATCCCGTGTGTCTGTCCGTTGAGCTGTTACGCTGAGAGCGCCCCCTGCAGGTTTGGTAACTGGTTATGAAGCGTTTTTCTTTTGAAGATGGTTTCTTGTTTCGTTTTGTGCTTTGCATCGTTTCTCTATTTGCAGCGCGTTTGATGATGCTGCATTTGTCTTTGTTTTTTGCAGCACGTTTTTTCATTATACCTGGTTTTGAGTTTGTGAATTTGAATCGTTTCTGTACTTGAAGCCGTTTTCCTCAACTGAGATGCATTAGGCCGTTGCAGTGCGTTTGGCCCTTGTCGGCCACCGTACATGCTTGTGTGGCTTTGACCCATAGTCCAGAAACAGGTACGTCGCAGTCATATGGATTTATTAGTCACATAAAACACGCTAAACAGCGTTTTTTTTAATTCAGGATTTTTTAAACAAGATTTAAAATTGGGAGTAAATCTTTATCAAAAAGCCAGCTCTGCTTCCAACGCTGAAATGTTACAAACTGACCTGCAGCAGCGTACTTAAAAGGAGCCAACTGTTCCATCCAGCTCTACATCTGACAACTATCCAGCAAACTAGTCTGCCTTCGTGACAGGAATTGCGTCAACCTTGTATGCAACAATTTATAGAACCGAGACTGCCTGCAGAAATTGCAGGGGAATAATGAGAAGGAGAAGAAAAGCTGGATTCATTTTCTGAAGAGAGCTTCTGTATTAGAGGGCTGTACACCAGCTCTGAGGATCAGAGTTATGCTCTCTGGACTGAGCTGAATAATTATCTTGTACCGCTGTTGTTCAGGGATTTATCGTGCATAGTTGTTGAAGTAAAACAGCCCATGTGTCAGTTGGTTTGTGCTTAAACTGCGATGAGACAACAACACATGGCAGAGAGATAGAGGGCTCTGCAAACACTGCAACAGGAGACGGCTATTGATACGTGTCTATTATAACCAGTAAGACTCCCTATGGACCACACCTTCAAAGGCTGTAGTGTTAAGTCATTTATAATAAATAAATATATATATATATACGCATACTTATTCTTAATATGACAGACTCATAATGTATATTTATTTGCACTTGACACATTTTTAATAATGATCACAGTTCTCAGTTTGCATTATTTACAGATTCACCATGTGAAATTTTGCTAAATCTCTTTGCAAAAGAGCGGACTGCAACCAACCAAATCCCCGGTGCGTCCTTCGCTGCCGAGAGTTTATGAGCAGCTACAACGCGGCTGCAGCGCGAGCGTAGCTCGTCTTGTGTCAATGCAGCGGCTCAGTGGAAGAAGACTTACATCTGTTGTAAATATTAATGGCCCATTCAAAGATAAGTGAGACATAACCATTCTCATTTGCACATAGTTCTGCTCTAATTAAAACTTTCATAAATATAGAATCAGATTTCTGCCAACAGATACCCAGTGGAGAACTTTCCCTTTGTCTTCTCTTTACATCGGCCCCCTTTTTTAAAACAAAACATTCAACCTTGTTTTTGACTATATTATAGAGAAATGCTTGACATTGGAAAGTGGCTACTATAAAAATGAGTCTGTGGATGCGTGGGAAGTGAAGGGTGGACCAGGATGTGGGTACGGTACAAGACATTTCGTACCTGAACTACAATATCGTCACACGGATGGACAAACGAGGAGTCTTAAACTTTCACATGTGGCTTTGACTGAGCAGCTTTGTTCAAAACATAATCCCAGCTGAGGAAACAGAGGCTGGCATCAATCAGAAAAACACGGCATAAGAGCCGACAGCGTGGCACAAGGTGTGCAAATGAAGCTGCACAAGACAAAGCTGGAGATGAGAGGAAATCTACAGCCGTTCAGGGAGACTGAGAGTCTTGTTCCCTCAATTAATGGGGCGTTGCACACACACATATATAAACAGGCCTTCCCAGGCAGCTCAATGTGGCTTTGGCTGTTGAGATTAAGTGATTTCTTTTGCTGCGTACACAGCCTGCCTTCATTATTGAGATTGCAAAAATGAAGCGGGGTTCAAAGCAGGACGGAGAAAGGCTCTGCGGTGTAATGGGAGAGAGAGCATCCTGCTAACACCTGTGACAAATCCTGCTCAGCTGAGGAGAGCAGGGAGCCTCCAGATAGCGGCGGGAAAAGAGGGAGACTGACATAAAAAGAACAGTTGACCTGAAAGTATAAAGAGGCAATTTTAAATCCTGTCTGCTCCGTTGTGTTTATTCACATCTTTGTCTCGGCGGTGAGGCCTCTACAATGGCAGAACTAGTTTGACGCAGGGCAGATATGAAGGTGTACGATATTTAGCAATATTTCTTTTTTTAAAGAAGTGAAGTGAAGTGAAGGAAGGAAGGAAGGAAGGAAGGAAGGAAGGAAGGAAGGAAGGAAGGAAGGAAGGAAGGAAGGAAGGAAGGAAGGAAGGAAGGAAGGAAGGAAGGAAGGAAGGAAGGAAGGAAGGAAGGAAGGAAGGAAGGAAGGAAGGAAGGAATGGAGGAAGGAAGGAAGAGAGGAAGGAAGGAAGGAAGGGAGGAAGGAAGGAAGGAAGGGAGGAAGGAAGGAAGGAAGGAAGGAAGGAAGGAAGGAAGGGAGGAAGGAAGGAAGGAAGGAAAGAAGGAAGGAAGGAAGGAAGGAAGGAAGGAAGGAAGGAAGGAAGGAAGGAAGGAAGGAAGGAAGGAAGGAAGGAAGGAAGGAAGGAAGGAAGGAAGGAAGGAAGGAAGGAAGGAAGGAAGGAAGGAAGAGAGGAAGGAAGGAAGGAAGGAAGGGGGGGGAGGAAGGAAGGAAGGAAGGAAGAGAGGAAGGAAGAGAGGAAGGAAGGAAGGAAGGAAGGAAGGAAGGAAGGAAGGAAGGAAGGAAGGAAGGAAGGAAGGAAGGAAGGAAGGAAGGAAGGAAGGAAGGAAGGAAGGAAGGAAGGAAGGAAGGAAGGAAGGAAGGAAGGAAGGAAGAGAGGAAGGAAGGAAGGAAGGAAGGAAGGAAGGAAGGAAGGAAGGAAGGAAGGAAGGAAGGAAGGAAGGAAGGAAGGAAGGAAGGGAGGAAGGAAGGAAGAGAGGAAGGAAGGAAGGAAGGAAGGAAGGAAGGAAGGAAGGAAGGAAGGAAGGAAGGAAGGAAGGAAGGAAGGAAGAGAGGAAGAGAGGAAGGAAGGAAGGAAGGAAGGAAGGAAGGAAGGAAGGAAGGAAGGAAGGAAGGAAGGAAGGAAGGAAGGAAGGAAGGAAGGAAGGAAGGAAGGAAGGAAGGAAGGAAGGAAGGAAGGAAGGAAGGAAGGAAGGAAATGAGCCTGAAAGAAAGAAGAAAGAAAGAAAGAAAGAAAGAAAGAAAGAAAGAAAGAAAGAAAGAAAGAAAGAAAGAAAGAAAGAAAGAAAGAAAGAAAGAAAGAAAGAAAGAAAGAAAGAAAGAAAGAAAGAAGGTTTTTGTGTAACAAACATGGCAGATCTGAGTCATTACAGTTTTGCAGTACAGGTGTAACTCATTTAATTGGTTTTTATCAATTCAATTTAATTGGTGTAGTTTAGTAGCATTTAGTATTCTTTTAGAGCAGTGTTTTGGGGGCTCCAAAGACTGAATGTGGTGATAGATTTATAGTTACAAAGGTGGAGTTGAATTGATATTTTTTTTATCGTCATGATACATTTGTTAGTCCATACCGCCCATCCCTAGTGTACGTCCTTCCTTATTACGCATCCGCCATATTTATAGAAGATACAGAGCCATACGGCAGCTACTGTAGCGTTTCACAAACAGAGGGAACCACAGCTGGTCCAGCCAAGTCACACTTTTACAAGCCAGGATGGATTAAACTAACAAGATATGTTGATGGGAGAACTTTGGGCTACGGTGTAAATCTGTTATCCAGGATACTCAGCTTCCAACCCTTCATGACTGACTGCTGGCTGCAGCTTAATCTTCAGACAAGAGAGGACTAATCCTCCTGCATCACTGTCTGCAAGGATGCAAACAAGCAAAGTGAAAAGTGGAACTCAGCTGTACCGAGTGTCACGTCTCCACCCAGCTGCCACAGTCCCATGTTCCTTTCTCTCGATACCAAGCGTGCAAAAAAAAAAACATCCAAAGCACAGGTTTGAGAAACTGTCATGATGCAACAAAGCAGACTAACTAACATGACTCTCATCTAAGAGGAGCTTGTCTGCCTTCAAACGTTTTATCTGTTTAGTTAAGTATGGATGATAACAACATCTTGCTTTGAAGCAGCTCCTCTATCAACATTTATTGCATGTTAGTAATATTTCCTCCTTTGCTGTGTATTAATTTCATGTTTTACCATGAGACAAAGTTTTATAACTTCACATATGCAAGAGAATACTAGTTCTCAGGACCAGAACTTTGTTTTTAAAGTCTGCACTCTACCACATTTTCAATACCTGAAACCTTATTGATTAAAATAAAAAGCAATCTTTAAGGTATAATATATTTTAAGCGTGCACTTATTTTAAGACCAACCCCCAACACATTAATCAAAAGTAATGAGCCTAGCCAGGGTCACCAAAGCGATGTGAATGTTTTCTAAATGAGTCAGCACCTAGTGGTCATCAGTCGTACTGCATGTTAGAGCACTTCAGCAGCTTCTCATGATTTCTTACTGAAATCAAACATCTATATCCATATTTTATACACACTTTAGTCACATTCCTCCCAGAGTGTCGCTACAGAGCCTGTCACAGTTTAAAATGGCGTGACGGATGGGGTTGGCTTCTTTTGCAGCAGGTCACTTTGCTGCATCTTTGTCTTCATCGTTTTTATATAGCTAAAACAAAGTCTCAAGAGCATGGAGGAGCTACCAGGAGACGGGCACTTACTCTGGTAGGTCATACCTCATCTATTACGTTACCCAAGCAGAAGCAACTTCATGCAACTTTCTACCATCAACATCAACAGCGTTTACGTTTCAGGAGCAAAGTGTTTGCTGTAGAGAACATGCATTTCTGAAAGCGTGCTTAAATCAGTAAGAATCAGAAGTGTCAAAAGTATTCACATTCATTACTCAGGTAGAAGTATAGATACTAGAGTTTAAAAATCAACTCGAGTTTTTTACTCAAGTAAAAGTATAAAAGTAGTGGTTTCAAAACTACTTAAAGTATAAAAGTAAAAGTAATGTAAGGGGGGAAAAAAGCCATTGAAAATGAATGCATCTTAGTATAATGCAAATATATTAAAGAACCATATATGTGTACTATTGAGCATTAACATGTGTTTCAGAGAGCAGGAGATATGATGACTAGTTGCTTATAAGTATTGTAATGGTGCAAAAAGTCAAACTTCAGAGGCATGTTATCATTTATCCTAACCTTTATTGGAATGTACATCCAAGTTTAGTTGCAGGAATCTGAGGGAACGGATGTAAGAACAAAACTGGACAAGAACATCTGAAACAACCACAACCAAATTC